>NC_058132.1:402706102-402871143 GCF_016433145.1 Gracilinanus agilis
GACTTCAAGGAGATTATAATCTAATGGAGGAGACAATATGCAAATAGATATATACAAACCAATTTATATATTAGATAAATAGTTTTCAGGGCCTCCCATAACTTGGATATACAATTCCTGATTTTAGAGCAATGTGGTTAAAAACAAGAACAACTATAATGTGTTTCTTCCATTTCCTCTCAAGAGCTAGGGACTCCTGTCATTTCCCCATTGCCCATCATTGCTCCATCATTCAGGCTGAAAGGTTCTGCTCCTGTCGCTTCTTAGTTTTCATCTATGGGGATGAGAGAGAAGGTGTTTGGTCGATGAAGTGCTGCGCCAGCATTTCTTCCTTCCTTCTCCCCCACTGTGAACAAAGGCTTTCCAAGGTCTCTGATGTGTGCTAAGATTTCTTTGGAGCTCCCCATGAAAAAGAAGGAATAACTCTGCAATGGAGACTTCCTTTTATGAATTCAATAAGAAATGTTGACTTCAATCCATAAACAACCCAAGTAAATTAATTAATCCTTAACCACTAAAACTCAATCACTAACCTCAAGAGGTACAAACTAGTTAACATTGGCCCTAGATGATATCCTTAATATGGTGTCAATCAATTAATTAACCAGCATTTATTAAGCGCTTATTGTGTCATGTACTTTTCTAATGGCTGGACTACCAAGACCAAAGCAGAAAAATCCCTGCCTTATAAAATTTAACATGATAGAGTAAAAGACACACACACACACAAACACACAAAATATATATATATATATATAGTGATCTAGAGTGGAAGTGCCCCAATAGCTAGGAAGATAAAGGAAGACTTCACATAGAAATTTAACTAAGAGTTGAATCTTATTATTTCCTATTTATCTTGATATATATATATGTTTGTTTGCATGTTGTCTCCTTCATTAGATTGTTAGCTCCTCGAGGTCAGGGACTGTCTTTTGCTTCATTTTGTATCCCCAGTGTTTAGCACAGCATCTGGTGCTTAGTAGACTCTAACCCTCAACCCCCTTAACCCTTAACTTCTGTCTAAGTATCAATTATAAGACAGAAGTATGGTAAGGGCTAATTAATTGGGATTAAATGACTTGCCCAAGATCACACAGCTACGAAGTATCTGAGGCCAGATTCAAACCCAATTGTTTCTGATTCCAGACTTGACACTCTATCCACTACATTATCTACCTGCCCCCATAGTAAACTTAATTTTAAAATAAATATTAAAAATAGAAAAAAGGATTAAAAAATTCAATATTCAGTATTTTAAATTTGAATGGGGGCTATTATTATCCCTATTTTACAATTGAGAAAACTGAGGCAAGTAGAGGTTAAGTGACTTGCCCAAAGTCACACAGCTAAAATGTGTATGAGGTAGGATTTAAACTCAGACTTTTCTGTTCCTAAGCCTAGAGCTAAATTTAGTAGAATTAGAAGTAGTAGTAGCAGCAGCAACAGTAGCAGTCATGATCTGAGAGGTACATTTTAATGTATTAATGTATTACTATGTATTTTTGAAATTCAATTAATTTAATTTTTCTGTCATAAATTTAGATATTCTATTTAGTTCATATATGTTTAATAATGATGCTGATTTATTATCTATGATTCTGATAAGCATGATATATAATTCCTTGCTCAATTATGTTGCTATTGCGTATTTCTATTTTTGTTTTGGCTAAAAGCATGATTTCACTAAACTACTATTTGGGATATAAATAATACTTAGTAAATTTTGTTCCAGATTCTCAGTTTGATTCTATATTGATTCTTTACTTTTTGGGATTGGGGGATTTTATTTTCTTATCCCTTTGCTATTTTCTTTTGTATTATCAAATTTAGTCTGTTCCCACTTAGAGTTATGAGTTGGGTTTTCATTTCCCCCATATGTGTTTCTCTGCTTGCTTTTTTTAACATATGTTTTAGCTTGTTTCCACTTCTAAAAGAAAACTTTGTCCCTACAATTTGCTTGGTTTAAACTACTTTAATATAGTCTTATTCCCATAGGATCTCTTCTTCACTACCTGCACTCTCACACTATTGTTTGCCAACTTTTTCTTTAGGTTTTTAGATTTTAAATACTGATTTTTTTCTTTTTTAGATATTAGTTTCTTCCAATTTTTTTCCTGCTTTCCCTAATTAAGTCTTAAACTCAAACTTCTCTATTTTCTTCCCCTCTGACTTTTTCTATTTGTTTTGTTAATTTCTTTTCTCTGTGCCTTTTTACTAAGATTTCCTTTGCTTTTTTTCTCTTCAAAATTTCTAATCTCTCATTTGTGGTTTGTCTGCTTCAGTTTCCTAAACCATAAAATGGGAGTAATAATATTACCTACCTCACAGGATTGTTGTGAAGCCTTACGGGATTGTTATTAAGATAAATAAGGTATTTCTTGTGAAGTGCTTAGCACAGTGCCCAGCACAAGGCATTTAATAAATGCTTATATCTTCACTTGTGTTCTTGAATTGGAGAACTTGGAGTACTTTGCCTTAAAATTCTTCTCTTTGAACTTTATTCCATAGCATTGGTGAACATATATCTTCTGCTTTAACAAATTATTGGGTGTCAATATTCAGACACTTTTGCTTTCAGCAAATCTCCCAATATACAAAAGTCAGCCCCAAATGACATAGAATATGTCTTATAAATGTTCGATAATGATAAGGATGGGAGTAATGGTGATTTTTGTGTTAATGATTGCACTTCTTTCAGAGCACTCACCTTGAATTCACCATTAGAGAAAGGCTAGAAGGCTCTCTTGGACTATATTATCAAGTTTATAAATGGATGCCTTCCAGGTCTAAGCAGTTGGGTAAAGTAAATCACTTAGAACCTTCTGTGTTTTCCTATTTAATTCACTTTCTTCTCCATGACTGTTACCCTCTTGAACAGTCTGACCTCAGAGGGCTGCTACGCCAGCACATTAACCAAAATACAAACTCAGAAGTCCTAGACCTTTACCCAGAGGTCCCTTCTGCAGGTAAGAGACTCAGTACTTATTTATTTTCTTTATTTTCTTTTTTATGAGTTCTTTCTTGTAAGCTCAAGGACTTTTTCTTGCTTAAATAGTGCAGATGACTGACTAATATAAGCTTCCAAGAATTTATCACATTGAAAGGTGAGTGGAAGTGGAGATTTCTACTTTTGTAAGGGAAGGTTTCCAATTACCAGGGCTTAATCCCATTCATGTCCTTGCTGTGCTTCTCTTTTCACCATACTAGACAGATTGTGTTGGTGTTTTACTCACCATCTTTGGCACAGAGGGGAAACATTCTGTAATAATATTGAATGAGCCAATATTTGAGGAAAATTTTATAAGCCAATAAAGGCAAATTGGAGGAATGCTTGAATCAGATTTTTTTTAAAAAGCAAATCTATGACAAACTATACATCTAAAACCTCACAAGAAATCATAAACTTATATAGGAGGGGACCTTAAGAAGGTTAGTACAATTCAACCCTAACATTTTGCTGATGAGGAAACTAAGACCCAAGCAGTGAAGGAACTTGTCCAAGAAAGTAGGAATAAGAGGTAAATCCAAACCCAGGCCCGTTCCCCTTCAAAGTTTGTTGGCTTGAAAAACTATTTACTTTTTGAATGATATTGCTTCATTCAATAAGAGTAGCTAGATGGTGCAGTGAATATAATACCAGTCATGAAGACTCATTTTCCTGGGTTCAAATCTGGCCTCAGACACTTACTGGCTATGTAACCCCGGACAATTCATTTAACCTTAGTTGCCTCAATTTCTTCCTCTATAAAATGAGCTGGAGAAAAAAATGGCAAACCTTTCCAGAATCTTTGCCAAGAAAACTTCAAAAGAGGTCATGGAGAATAGAACATGACAGAAAAATGAAGTATTCATTCGATTCATGATATGAGCTTTGAAGGCAATTCTCAAAGAGATTCCTTCAAAATGTTAGGAGAAATGTTAGCTTCACTATAATAAAAGTACCAATGTATTTTAAAGGATAGCATCTATCTGAATTTATAAATTCTGGCATATTTGTTCAGTCTCATGAAAAATTAAGGACTGAGATACAACTGAGACAGTTATATTTATAACCAACATTTTGTTGGCATGGAACCTCCCTTCTTAAACCCAGTTTTAAACTTATTACTTTATAGAGTTTGCTGAACATTAAAGAAATGTAGTTACTTGTCCATACTTGGAGTAACAAGTAAGTGCTTGTTAAAAGTGGGATTTGAACACTTAAAGTCTATAATGGAAACTTACCCAATATGTCCATTCCTTACAAATTCATGCTGTGCCCCTACATTGACTTTGGAGTATTAATGTACCTACTAGTTCTGATTTGTTAATCTCCTGGTGAAGAAAACCCTTTTTGAATGGCTATTGATCATATCCTTGTTCTTTTCTTAAGCTGATTTCTTTTTGCTTTGTTTCATTCTATTGAGTGAAGAGAGAGACAAGGCTGTAAGTTTAAAAGTCTTGGGTCTTTCACATCTAAGAACTGCCATTTGGCCAAGAACATGGGCCATGATTCATTGCCTCAGCATTTGTTCTTTTGTTTTAGGTGAGGAAGACTGAGGGCTATTACCTTGTGAATTTCAAAAGACCAGAATAATGAGTGACTAAAATATTTGGGATTAGACTCTATAATGGAATTTATAGTTAGTTGTGTGGGTTTGAGGTCATGAAAAGGGAGAGAAACCTTGGAAATCCAGTCCAATGGTAGCTAGAATAAAGATGCATCCAGTATCAATGATGAATTTTTCACAAGGATTTAGTGGAACCTGTTAGTGTTAAATCTGAGCCTATTTTCCTCCGAGGTCTAGCTGATATGAGGTCTAGCAGTGTGCCCCCAAGGTGTGGGAGTAAATGTACCTCTGTTCTAGCTATATCTTCTGTTATATTATAAAAATATAAATAAATATTCTATTATAAATATTCCTTTATAAAAGCTAATTGATATGAATTGCTTAAGGAAATTGGGATGCTAGTCACTAGCTATGAACTGTGGGGAACATACCTGAATGGAAGCTTGAACTGGTAATATTTGAGAAAGACATTACCAACACTTCAAGAATGCCCCTTAGGACCTCAAGGGGGTAGACTAAAATATTCACTACCACTCTTTCCATGATACCATAGTATATATTTCACATTAACAAGCAAATTTAATATTGATCTCGAAAACCTACAAAAATAGTTAAGAAAAATCTTAATGGATACAATTATTATATCACATACCTTTGACTTCTTTCTTTCTGGTGGTGTATAGTCCTCTGTGAAGTTATAAGGCTTTGCTTGTTAAGTTGGGTTTAGTGTTTATTTTTCAAAATGAAATCATTATTACCTTGGGGAAGAAATCAATGATAGTTTTGCTTTCAAAATATAACCTAGAAACAGATTCAGTAAATTCTGACCTCTTCTGTATTTTTTCAGTTAAATTTTAGGAATACATTTATCTTCTAACTTGTCATAGATAGAAAAGCAATTTTAATTGGCATCTTAGGGTAGGAAAGAAAGCAAACTGGAAAGAAAACAAATAGAATCAGCTATGAGGCAGAAGGACATGATTTTTCATTCTGTCAAATGTCTAGATGAAATTACTTTATTTCATCAGTGAGTCAACAAATCAGGGTAATGAAATAAATCTGCTTATTTTCTTTTGAAAAAGTATATTTGTTCTTTTTACAACAAAGGCATATTTGAAGAAGGCATTCTTTATGAGATTCACAATACCAGTTATTAGAAGAGTGTTTACCAATCCCTATATTCATAAAAGTAAAATTTTCATAAAAGAAATCAGAAAAGCTCTTTTCTGTTTCTGGTAGTCTTTGTCATTTCTTCATGGACCCATCAAACAAAACATTTCAATGATGAAACAAGGGACACCCAGAAATGAACTTGACTTTATACTTATATTTGTATTAGAGAACAAATAGCAGAAAAAATGCATTAGGTCTATATTTCTCACCTGCCATCTTCACCCTCCCACTTCCAGAGGAATACAGACAAAAATTATTTTTAACAATATTTTTTCTTAATTACATGCAAAAATAATTTTTAACATTCACTTAAATTAAAAAAAAATTCTCTCCTTACCACTCTTTCCAGCCCACCTCCCTGAGATGATAATCTGATATAGATTTTACATGTGTAATGATGTAAAGCATTTTTTCATATTAGTCATTTTGTAGAAAGAAAACATGAACCAAAAGCTATTGTAAAAAGAAAATATGCTTCAGTTTTCATTCAGTATCCAGTTCTTTCTCTGTAGATGGATAGCATTTTAATCATGAGTATTTTGAAATTTTCTTGGATCATTTTATTGCTGAGAATAGCTAACATATTCACATTTGTTCATTGTACAATATTGCTGTTATTATGTACAATGTTCTCTTGGTGCTGCTCATTTCACTATGCATCAGTTCATGGAAATCTTTCTAGATTTTTCTGAAGTCATCCTGCTCATCATTTCTTATAGTACATTAGTATTCCATTACAATCATACACTACAACTTTTTCAGTCATTCCCCATTTGGTGTGTATCCCTTTAATTGCCACCACAAAAAGAACAACTAAAAATATTTTTGTACAAATAGATTCTTATCTTTTCCTTTCTTTTTTAAAAGATCTTTGGGGGATGCATGTCTAAGTAGTAGTATTGTTGGATCAATGAGTATAGATTTTAAAGCTTTTGGGGCATAGTTCCAAGTTGCTTTTCAGAACAGTTCAATCAGATTGCAATTCCACAAATAATGCATTAGTGTCCCGATTTTCCCACA
The DNA here is from genome assembly GCF_016433145.1 of Gracilinanus agilis. Lineage (NCBI taxonomy): Eukaryota > Metazoa > Chordata > Mammalia > Didelphimorphia > Didelphidae > Gracilinanus > Gracilinanus agilis. Next base: position 402,712,846 of record NC_058132.1, read on the forward strand.
TCCCCTCCAGTATCTATCATTTTCCTCTTCCATCATATTAACTAATCTAATAGATGGGAAGTGATACTTGAGGTTTTTTTATTTGCATTTCTGTAACCAATAGAGATTTGAAACATTTCTGACATAAATAAAGATAGCTCTGATTTCATCATTTGAAAACTGCCTATTCATATCCTTTGACTATTTATCAGTTGGAGAGTGACTTATATTCTTTTATATTTAAATCAGTTATTTATATATTTGAAAAATGAGGCCTTTATCAGAGATACTGTAAAAAATTTCCTCCAGTTTTTTATTTTCCTTCTAATCTTGGTTGTATTGGCTTTGTTTGGGCAAAAATCTTTTAATATAACATAGTTAATAATAATATGATAAATAATATCAAAGTTATCCATTTTATATACTGTGATGCTCTCTAATGCTTGTTTGGTCACAAATTCCAGAAGAAATTTCTTAAAGATTTTTCAGAGAAGAATTCTAAGATGTTTAGAGAATTAGAAAATAAGAGAAGAAAAATGATCAAAGACATTTCTTCTTCAGATTAAGGACTGAAGAAGAGAAGATTGTATGTAGAATAGCTTAAGGATCCCTCTAAAATGACTTCTGGATTACCATAGTAATATTAATGATCTACTGCTATTGTTTTCCTATTTAAGTCCTGTTCTGAGAGCTATAATATAAGTGGACTTGGAAAAGCTGAAGTGATCACAGAGGACAGTTGTTAAGATGATAAAGGGTCTTTAAACAATGCCACCTAAGGATGGTTTAAATAGAATTGCAATTTATCCTGGGGAAGAGAAAACCTAAGTGGGCAATCCATTATGCCAAAAATAATGTTAGTTTTCATCCAAAAACCTTCTGTGACACCATATTTTCTGTAAAACAAACTACAAACTTTTTAGCCTGACATTTGAGGTGTATCTCTACCATCTCATTCCAACAACATTATCCAAAAATAATTCCAAAAATTATTTTACATTATTCCACTTCATATGCATTTAATTCTAGCCAATTTGCAGTACTAGAGAGCTCTATTTATTAAAATATTTATTTTCCTGTGAGGCCTTGCTGAGATGCTACCTCCACCATCTTGCCTTCCCTGGCTCTTCTACCTTACAAGTGATTATTCTTAAATATTTGTGTAGGAAGTAGCTGGGTAGCTTAGTGGATTGAAATCCAGGCCTGAAGATGGGAGGTACTAGGTTCATATCTGACTTCAGACATTTCCTAGCTGTGTGACCCTGGGCAAGTCACTTAATCCCCATTACCTAGCCCTTATCTCTCTTCTGTCTTAGAACCAATAAATAGTGTTGGAAGGCAAGGGTTAAAAAAACCCACAAATATTTGTGTAAGGCATTATCTGTTGCCCTCCTTTTCCACTCCCATTCTACTTTGAATTTTATTTATGTATTGTGAATATTTTAAATACCTTCTTCCCTTTTAGACTATAAGCCCCTCAAGAATAGGAATAGTATTTTATTTTTATTTTATTTAATTTTTATCTTACTATCTATATATTATTATATAGTGTCTTACACAAAGTAGATGTTTAATAAATGTTTGATTAATTGAGTTAAATGCTAACAATTTGAGAAATCACAAAACAATAAGGATGATCAAACAATACTACATAAGAATATAATAAAAACTAAAAACTTTTGTAAGATATGAGCACTGAGAAGAAGGCAAATTTGTTTAATTCAAGCAAAGGAAATATCATACCATGGCATGTAAAGTTCTAGCAATCACTTGAATTTTTGAAGCCCTTTTAAGATTTTTCTTATTCTCTTCTCTCCCTTTACAGATGCAAAAAGCCCTAAAATGATGAAAATAACATTTTCTTTCTAGTGGCAAAGTGAACCATAAAATGAGGAATAGTACTCTAGATCTTCAGGAACAGAGATTCAGGATCTCTGAAACTCTACCTACATTGTACTCAGTTTTCTCAAATCCAGATTACCTTTCCCCCCATTTTGTTGCCCCAAACATCAAACAGCATTGTTTTTTTTCAGCTTCATTCTATGTGTACATGCCTGGCCTTCATATATGAAAATAATGGCGCTGACTTCCTACAGAAAAGTCATGTACTTTTGAGTTGTCTTTCTCTTGTGGGTTTCAGGCTTATACTGAGTCACTGAACAGTCTGGCTTGGCTATCACTGACTTGTGTGAGGCAACAACTTTTATTTCAGCGATGATTCCAGGGAATCAATTAAAATGATCTCATTGAAATGGAATTCAGTGACTAAAACAGCTGCCTGAAACAACTGGGATGCATCAGTGTTAAGTCAAATGAAGTTTCATAGGATTTCAGATCTTAAAGACTGAATGTTTAAGATTCTGTCATAAAAAAAATAGACCTCCTACTTAAATTTTACTCCTTAAGTCTTCTTTCTCTAGCCAAACTATTAGCTGATGGAAAACCATTGTAAGGTTAAAATTAATATCCAATAACTCTAAGTATTATGTTTTATAAGATTTATTAATAATCACTTGAAATAGAGGAAAAGTATAGCTTGAGTAAAGACAATTTTACTGGACAGCAAAAGCAGGAGGAGAGAGAGAGAGAGTGTGTGTGTGGTTACAGAAACCTTAACTCCAAAACGTAAGGACTTAATGTGAGGATGGAAGTAGGATTCTGGGAAATGTAGTCCTGAGGTACAAAATTCTAATTATACACCATTCAAGGGTCTGGTTGATCTCTTCCTATTTGCTCTGCTCTGGCAGCTCCCAGAGATGGCCCCCCATGACTCTAGTGGGCCTAGTTCAGGGCTCCAGCCCTAGTTCTGCAACAAGCTTCTGTAATGTAAGGCAGGTTTCTTTTCTTGGGCTTAAGTTTCCTCATAGGTAGAGAAAGGATCTTGGAATTATAGAAGTAAAGGAGGAAGAAAACTTAGAAATCATATAATCCAAACCCCTCATCATGAAGATAGTCAATGGGCAATAAATATTAAACACTTACTATGTTCTAGGCACTACATGAAGTTCTGGGGATATTTTTGTTACCCAGTTATATCTGACTCTTCGTGATCTCATTTGAGGTTTTCTTGACAAGGATATTGGAGTAGTAGGCTTTTCTTTCTCCAGCTCATTTGACAGATGAGGAAACTGAAGCAAACTGGATTAAGTGACTTGTCCAAAGTCACATAGCTAGTATGTTTCTGAGGCCAAATTTGAAATCAAGGGGATGAGTCTTTCTGACTCAAATCTGGTGCTCTATCTGTAACATCACCATGCTGCTTTCTGGGGATACAAAAAGAGACAAAAGAGTCTCTTCCCTTAAAGAGCTCACAATCTAATGAAAATGAGAAAAGCTGAGAAATAAGTGAAGAGAAACTAAGTGACTTACCCAAAGTCACACAAATAGTAAAGGGCAAAGCTGGATTTTTATCCAACTCATTTGACCATAAACCCAGTGCTCTTGCCCCTGCAGCTTGCTTCCTCGAATGGGTTAGACTGGATGGTCACTGAGGTGACTTTAGGCTCGAATTTTCTCTGAATCTATCAGAAATATTCCTGTCCTAAATTATAAGCTCTCATCACCCTTTTTAAGCCCATCTCTGTCCTCTACTCTCCAGATCACCACGTGCATGTGGTAAATAACAAGCAACCCTTAGAGGGTGGACAATGACCTGGGCAGTGACTAATGAATAAGATCCCCACCACCTCCACCTTTTCATTTTGGATTGTAGTGTCACAGGATGAAAAGTTGCGAATAGATTGTGACTTTTTCCTAGATCTTATTACATTACTTTTCCCATAAATCCTTTCCTTCCCAAATTCCCTGTCTCTATACAGCACCATCAACCTTCCATTTTGCAACCTCTTTGTCAACATCAGCTCTTCACTCTTCCTCATCCTATATAGTTAGACAGTTGCCAAATCTTGTCATTTTTACCTTAACAACATCAGTTGCATCTGTCCCCTTGTCTGTTCACATGACCACCACTCTAGTTCACACACTAATTAACTCTCAACTGAAGTATGGAAACAACCTCCTAATTGGTCTCTTTGCCTTGAATCTCTCCTCTTTCTAATCCTTTCTAATCCTCTCTCCACACAGCTGCCAAAGTGATTTTCCTAACATGCAGGTCTGACCACACCATACGTGTACTCACTAAACACCCGTGGCTTTTAAAATTTATATTTCTACTATTCTGTGAATCATTCTGTACATTATAAAACACAAAATTGAATTTTAAAAGGATGAGATAAAGAGGAAATAAAATTAAATACTATAGCCTATATCTTACTGTTTACCATATATATTTTGTAGAAATATTATGATGTATACAATTAGCAATATAAGCATATAATTTATAAATAAGTAAATATATATACTTATGTTTATATAAACATATAATATACATATTAGTGATGCATGCTCAATGATTGTCTTTACTGATGGTATGTGGGATCAAAAAAGTTTGGAGATCAATGGTAAAATGGAATAATCCTAGATATGACCATATATAGATTTATATGATTTTAGAATTTGAACGTACCTTAGAGATCATTCCTGTTTAACTTAAACCTTCTGAACCTTAGTTGCCTCATGTATAACATGGAAATAATACATTATCTCACAGGACTGCCATGAGGTAAGTAGGTTGTAAATCTCAAAGTACTTCGTAAATGTGTATTACTTTTCTCTTTATCTCTCAGGCTATATATTGTCCTTTTTGTAATAGAATCATAGAATTTGGAGCTAGAAGGAGGTTTAGAAATCTCACAGGGCATGTTATAGAACAGGAAGGGAGGTAGAATAGTCCAGTGCAAAAAGAACCAAACTGGGAGTCAGTAGAATCAGGGTTTTAAATCTGCTAACTTTTCTAGGTGAAATCTTGGCCATCATTGATTTTGTACTTCACTAATCCTAATTGTAAAATTATCTATCTATCTATCTATCTATCTATCTATCTATCTATCTATCTATCTATCTATCTATCTGTCTGTCTATCTACAGCTCTATTATGTAATGGTTATATGAGAACCCACCACAAAAAGGTAATCAATACCACATTCTTTGAATGCAGAATTGCCAAAAGATTTTTAATATTGTTGGTCTGTGGAGCCCAGCAAATAGCAGTATGTGGCTAGACGGCTTGCTGATTACCTTTCCAATGACCACCAGAGGATAGCAAGAACAAGAAGGTTTTATTAAATATGTGTAAGCCCCGATACACATATGTATATACATAAATATCTATGTGCATGTATGTATATTTATACACATAAATAAGTAAATAAACACATATAAATAAATGTAAAGTATGGGAGAGATACTAGGAATACAAAGACAAATGAAAAACAGCCCCTAGAAACTTGCATTTTACTAGAGGTTAGATGCAACATTTTTTACAAGTCAATAAACCCTTGATAAATTGAAATGGTGAAAACTAACAAATAGAGGGATAAGGAAAGGCTTCTGAGTTAAGCCTTAAAATAAGCTAAACATTCTAAGTAGAGGTGAGGACAGAGTATATTTCAGACATTGACAAGAGCCTATTCACCTCAGAGAAGGGGTAATAAGCTAGAGTTTCATCATTTTGCTTTCCTAAATATTGCTAGTCTAGGGGAAATAATTTTTAGGTTTAAGACTGAGCTTCTGATTGCTATCATTTAATGGGGAAGGAATGTCTCTATCTATATATCTGTCTATCTTTAATCACTTCTAAATTCATCACTATTTTGCTAACTCAAGTCATGACTGACACCACCTTCCTTAGGCTCCTTTCTTTTTTGATTGGAGGGCTGGAGAGTAGATTACCAAACTCTTCTCAATTCCTTCCGTTATAGAGGGCAGAAATTAGATTCACTGAACTCTTCCCACTTTGCATTTTCGTCCATATCTGTTTTCAACTTCAGAGAGCAAAATGCCCCTTGATCAGATACTGCCTAGTGTCCCATTCTATCATACCCTACCTTTTCTATCTTTTTTATATGCTGTCTCCCTTTTTAGATGATGAGTTCTTTGAGGTAATTTTGCTTTTGATTAATTATATCCCCAGGGCTTAGCACAATGCCTAGCACATATTAGGTGCTTAACTAATATGTTAGATTTATGGCATCTTTTCCAAGGCTTGGCACTTCCCATTGCATAACAGTTCTACAAGATCTCATGTAGACATTAGAAAATAAAGTTATTTATTTAAGCCAAGAGGAAACAGAAATCAAAGAAGGTATGCAGATAGAAACATACCAAGTAATATACAGAATAAATGAGTTCTCCCACTGGGAACAAGATAACTCAGCATGCCTGAGAGAATTAGATCTCAACCAAAGGGAAAATTCCCTAAAGTCTCAAGTGAAGTAAGCTGGGAATGATTGAGGGACATAATTGAGGTTTAACTTGATTGAGATTAATTCCTCTACATCAGCTTCTTTCCAGAGTCTCTTTCCCTTCGAGGACCTGAAAAGAATTTGAAACTATGTGTTTTCTTCTTTGAAGGTGGACATCAGAAGAACGAGATTTTTCTTCTTTTAAGCACTTATCACTTCTTCCCTTTATACAGATTCAGAACATTGAATATTGAATCTTTACCAGTGAAAAGAGAGCAAAGAGGTTTTGAAACATGGGTTATACTTGTAATTTATGCTAAAGGCAATATGAAATAACTGAAGATTGTTGAGGAGGTAAATGGCATGATCAGACCTGAGCAGCATGCAAGCTTTTCTAAATATTGCTAAGTACACTCTGGCTTGCAATTTCATGGAGTTTCTCTTGAGCAGATATATTGCTTCTTGCTGATTTGAGAGAGGAATTTGTATTTCTTGTAGTCTTTACTAGTATAAATGCAGACTTTCTTATTTTTGGTATATGGGGGTAAGTCTATAACTTTGGAATCAAGAGTTGAATTTAAGACTTTAACTATCAACTCTTAAGACAAAGTTAAGTTAAAAATTAAGATTTTGTCATACAACAGACTTTATTGTCCATACTTTCTTCTATTTAAATATTAGGGAATCAAATTAATGCCTAGAGCATTAACTGAGTCGTATATCTCTATCTATCTCTATCTCTCTATCACTCTTTCTCTCTATCTGTCTGTGGCACAACCATGATCTGGAAAATCTACATAATCTACATAAAATTTTGTGCCTCTCTCTTCACACCAGAGAAGAAATCTGATTTTTTCTTTTATGGGGTGTTTTGGTCATAGGCTATGTGTTAGGTCAATATTAAGTGAAAATGAGTTTCTATACTTTTTCTCTGTTGTCTGCTAGCCATCATGTAGAGTTGTGGATTCTAAAAAACACCCACTAAATTCCCATTTAATTTTTTTATGCCAACATATAAGGAAAATTATGATGTAGAGGGGATATCTGTATACTTATATAAACATATAAACGTGTATGTGTGTCTGTATCCATGAGAAGCAGTGTGGTACAATGGATAGAGAGCTGGTTTATTTGGGAAGAACTAGGCTTAAGTCCTGTCTCTAACACATAATGCTGAGCAAGTGTCAATCATTAACCTAAAACTTTTTATAACTATAAATCACTCTTACCAGGAATTCCCTACTCCTTCCACCCCACCTTAAAACCCCAAGAAATTCAGCCCCAAATCATCAAAATACAATATCAAGTGGTTAAGTTGTGAAATAGAGAAATTATAGAAGCCTAATGAGATATTTAGAGCTTGCTGCATGTGTCATAATTCTGCTTTGAAAATATTTTTATTTTTATTGCTACTTTTTGTTTTAATAGCATAATAATTTCCAAAAAAAATTTCTCCTCTCTCTCCTATCTAGCATGTCATGTGGATATACTTTAGGTGCTGCCTATGCAAAATATCCATTTACTAGTACAACAGGTCACTGGAGATAATGTTCCCCGACAGATAGATTTCTGGCATCTCCTTACTGAAGCCCTTTAGGAGTCACTAGGCTGTGATTGTGTTTCAAAGTTAATCTGAAAACAAGGAAGACAGAAATCTCCCCCAATGAGGTGTATATATATATATATATATATGTATATATACACACACTGAGGGATACAAGAGCTAAACAATGAATGAGAGTGACCATTACCACAATGGTTTGTGGAGGTAGGGAGTTCCCTTCCCCTACCTCCATGCTGAAGCAGCATCAGTCATGATGACACAGCCTCTTGACAAATGACTTCAACAACAAGGTGTCCATAGGTTAAAGGAAGAAATATGATGGGATTGGGGTATGCTAGGTAAATGCTTCACACCCCTACTATTGTTTTTACTGCCATTGCTTGTACAGAGGTAAGATTCTGGAAAAGGACTGTGAAGAAAGGTCTCCCAGAGTCATAGCAAAAATACTATAGTCATCTTTATTTTTTTCATGAGAACAATGGTCACACTCATAGTTTCCTCCAGAAGCCTCCTCTCCCCTCATTCCTCCCTCCCTTCCTAAAGTTTTGTTCAAGACTTACCTCTGCTGTTTTTTAAAATTATATTTTTATTCTATTCATCTAGATAGCAACCATTATATTAAAATCAATTTGTATTTAACCTACTGCATTACTATATGAACTTCTTTGTTCAAAGAGAGGTGAAGAGAATATCATCAGCTATGCTCACAGAGAAAGAATTTCTCTTTCCAGTTGCAGAGTTTTTCTCTCCTCTGGAGGTCCAAGACAAACCAAAGAGATTTTATTGACTCCAATTATCAAAGCTCCCCCAAAGTAGGGAAACTATTAAATGAACACCAATTAACACAAAATAGTCAGCAATGTTCTTGAGGGAAGAGGAGGCTTAGTAAGAAATAAGTGATAGATTTTGAGGCATCTTTCCCTGTCTATTTTTCTATTCAGTAAAAAGAAAGAAAAAAATAACCAAACCAAATCCACCAAAAAACAAGCAAATGAATAAAAAGCTTCCTTGAAAGGGGAGGAGACTTAAAGGCTATGAGTAAAGCAAATGTCAATCCTGAAAGGAGGAACTGGAGGATGGAGTAGTTCAGCACACCAGAAGATGGGGGCCTAGAAGGAAGTATCTAGTGATCTTCAACCAAAAGCATTCTGACCATGTTACTCCCATTCCTAGCACAAGCAAAATATGTAGAATCTTTGTACATAGGCATTTTGTGATATAAAATGGCTAACCCTAATGATATATGTGGTGAAACTAATGATGATGACAATAGCAGGTGCCAGATGTGTGTTTCATCATTCTCAGATTTAAAACCTCACAAAAATTATTTGGTGCTGTACTTGTACTACTTAAGAGAGAAAGTAAATTCTCCTGTCTATTAGTTATCCATAATAACATGTATTTTGGCATTAAACAACAATGGGTGTCTTTTTCTTTATGTTTAATATTTAATATTTTAAAAATTTTATATTATTTTTCTCAATTACATGTATTTTTAACCTTTATTTTTAAAAAGTTGAGTTCCACATTTTTTCTCTCCCTCCCTTGAAAAGGTAAGCAATTTGATATAAATTATACATATAAAGACATGCAGAACACTTCCCTATTAGCCACATTGCAAAAGAAAACATAGATAAAAAGAAACAACAAAAACCCTAAAATAAAAAAAAAACACACAAATAAATTAGAATAAAAAAATGTTTCAATCTGCATTCAGATTCTATTGCTTCTATCTCTGGAGGTAGGTAGCATTTTTAAATGCTATTAATTCTTCTAGTAATTTTAATGCTAGTAATTCTTCTAGTAACATACAGGTATATTGTTCTGTTTAAGTGTATAATCTGTAAAGTGTGACTACAACTTCTTAATGATAGCAATAAGAGTTGATATTTATGTAGCACTTTGTGGTTTTCAAAGAGTTTTAAATACATTTACAGCCATAAATGAGCCTTATGACAGCCTTGTGATATTGGTGCTATCTTTTTTTCCATTTTATAGATAAGGAAAAAAAAAGACTCAGAAGGGGACAGTGAGATCTGGAAGGAATTAAAAAATCAAATTAGACAGGAAGAGGAAAAATGAGGAAAATAACTAAAAACAATGAAAAGTCAAATTGGCCTAATGGAAAAAGAGGTATGAAAATCCAATGAAGGAAAAGTTTTTTTTTTTAAAGCAGAATTGAGTGGCAGAGATAAGATGATGGCTTAATAGCTGCAAAAGCTGAAACCATTCTGACAATACTTCCAAACTAATCATTAAAAATCATCTCAAAATGACACAGGATGGAGTAAGAGGGCTCTCCCACTGAATACAATCTGAAAGTAGGCAAAGAGAGTCAATTTTCATGAGATTTTCACAGAAAAAAGGGGAACTGGAACAAAACTGCACACAGAAGAGTGTTGACCAACCCCTCCCCCCCATCCTCACCACTGCAACAAGTTCTGAGCTTGGGCATGGACCAACTTTGGGATCCCAGGACCCTGCTTATACTATCAACAACAGATCACCCCACACCTTGGACCTATCCTGTGGAGTCCAAGGCCCTGACACCAGCCTGCAGTGAGGCCTGGAAGTCCATAGGGCTTGGCCCTTTCAAGCCTGTGCTCTGGTGAAGCCCTTAGCCCCAGGACAAAAGAGCTCCAAGTGCTGAGATCTACAAGCCATCAGCAGAGGAGATAAAATCAGCAATTTTCCAAACTCCCAGTTCACAAGCAAAAATAGGCTGGTGAAATGAGCAAAAAGCAAAATAAACACCTAACCCTAGAAAATTTCTGTGGAAACAAAGAGGAAAGCATCAACAGAAAACAATGATACCCAAGGAACCACATGGAAAACTTCAAAGAAAAATGGGAATTGGTTTCAGGTTTTGGAAGAATTCAAAAAGGAATTAAAAAATTAAGTAAGACAGGTTGAAGAAAATTGGGAAGAAAAATGGGAAGAAAAATGGGAAAAAAGAAATGAAAGAAATGCAAAATAGCTTAAAAAGCAAAATTGCTCAACTGGAAAAAGTGGCTCCAAAATCAATGAAGAAAAGTGTTATTTATAAAACAGAACTGACCTAGTGGAAAAAGAGGTAAAAAAATCCAATGAAGAAAAAAGTTCCACGAAAAGTAAAATGGACCAAATGGAAAAGAAGGATCAAAGGTTAAATACAAATACATATACAAAATTCAAAAGAAGTATAAAAAGGTAAATGAGAAAGAGAAAAAATTTAAGGGTAAATTATTTATATTCCTATATGAAAAGATGAAATTTGTAACTCTTAAAATTTTTTATCATTATAATAGTAGTTAGAAGAACTATACATAGACAGGTGTGGGAGTAAGTTTTTAGGATGATATGGTTAAAAAAAAGGTAGAATTGACCAAATGAAAAAGGAAGATCAAAAGCTCACAGAAGAAATTAATTTCTTAAAAATTAGAATTAGACAAGAAGAAGCTAATGACTTCATGAGACATCAAGAAACAATAAACCAAAATCAAATGAATAAAAAAATAGAAAAAATATGAAATATCTCATTAAAAAATAAGTGACCTGGAAAAGAGATCCAGGAGTGATTATTTAATAATTATTAGACTACTTGAAAGCCATAATTAGAAAAAAAGCCTAGCCATTATATTACATTATTATTTATTATCAATTATCAAATTATCAAAGAAATTATTCAATTTTCGTTATTGTCAGATTATCAAAGAAAACTGCTCTGATATTCTTGAATAAGAGGTAAAATAAAATTTGAAAGAATCCACTGATCACCTCCTAAAATAAATCACCAAAAGACAACTCCTAGGAATATTATAGCCAAAATTAAGAACTTCCAGGTCAAGGAGAAAATACTGCAGGGAGGCAGAAAGAAACAATTCAAAAAGAATGAAGCCACAGTAAGAATTACACAAGACTTAGTAGCTTCCACATTAAAAGAGTAGAATGCTTGGAAAATGCTAGAAGAGAGACTTGAAAGCTACATTATATCTTATTGCGTACACTGTAGTTGTTTTCAAATATATGACAAATAACAAACAGAAGGTTTTGTATTCTTTGTATCTGGCAGTCATTTGTGTAACTGGTAAAAATGAAGCCTAATAACAAAAATTGTTTTCAAAAGTTTTCCTGCTCCCTTCTCATATGTTCATCAAAGATAGCCTTGAAAATGTATAAAGTATTTTTGAAATGATTTTGTATAATGAGAAAGTAGACAAATGGGTTGATAGGCATTGATTTGCTCTGTTTAAATTTTCTTCTTCTTCTTAGAATCTATAATAAATATTAGTACCAACTCTGAAGAGTGCTAAAGGATAGGTAATTGAGGTTAAGTGACTTGCCCATAGCCACATAGCTAGGAAGTGTCTGAGGCCAGACTTGAATCCAGAGAATTCCTGTCTCTAGGCCTGGCTCTCTATCCACTGAGCCACCTACCTGTCTCCATTTATTTACTCTTAATTGCCTTTTTGAGGTAGTAAAATGATTGTTCATTTTTCCCCACTGGTAGCAAGGGCTGCCCCACCACAAGTAGCATGATGGTTTCATTGTATGGTTTGAAGGTATCAAGAATAGTCATTTCTAGTCTCTTCTCTCTTCATCCTTCTCTAAGGGATACTTTATTTCTTTCTAGGAGAAGAAGCAGAGGAAAGGGCCAAAAATTTGACCACACTGGTCTCCTCAAAAAAAGAGAGTGATAGGATGGAATTATATTTATTTGCTTTCTTAAATATCTAGGGGATGTGACTTTCATGTTCAAGCTAATTTTTGATTCCTGTTTCATTAATGGGACATACAGGACTCCATGCTTTATATTTAAGGTTTGACTCCCTTATCAAATACCAATTCCATCATGAAAACACAAAGAAAGTAGCAAAGGAACTCAGTTTTTCAAGGTGATAAAACAGAAATCAGAGAAAGTATACAATAAAAGAGTATTTACTAGACAATACTCTCATTGGGAATGAGGTAACTCATTGCACAGTCCTAGATTTCAGCCAAGGGAAAGTTCCCTAAAGTCACTAGTATATCCTGGGGTTAGGACCATAATGGAAACTGCCAGCTCCATTAAGTAAGCTTCTTCTCAGTCTTTTTCCTTCAGCAACCTGAAGGAGTTTGACATCTTCTATCTTCTCCCTCAAAGCTGGAAGCCAGAAGTTCCCTAATATGACTGCAGCCCCCTTAATACCTGAAGGGTCTTGAAAACATTTGGAGAACATGTCAGCCTCCCCTCATGCAGGTGCAGGGTATTAATATCCACTGAGAATAGAGTCCCTTACCAATTGAATTTGGGACATGTATTATACCTGCTCTGCTACAAGGTCCAACAAGAGAGTTCCTAGTAGAAGGTGAAGTTCTTCATATGCTCCTGTTCACAAATGATAGTATGATGACTGTATTAAGTCCCAAAACACTGAAAAGCATTTTCAGTGAGATCTATAATTAGGGAAGACTAAAAACCTGAAAAGATTTGCAAATCACCTATATATGTGCAAAACTATGAATCTAATTAATCAAGGGAATAACAATGCTTTGTCATTGGGATTAGTTTTGTTCCTGTACCTTTTTTCTATTCCATGGATTTTTATAGGAAAGAAAAAGATCTTGGGGCTGCTAGAACTTGAAGAGTCAAATGTATGCTGACTATAAGCAATTTAAGATATGTAAATCAATATGGTGAATTATATAGTCTATCTGACACTTATATAGAGTGGCACGATCCTTGGTAATACAAAATAGGAATGTAAACCTAGTCAGTGGGGTCTACTCTATCTTCTAGGAAGCTTAATACATGGGGCAAGAAATTTTCTGGAGAAGAAATTCTCTTTTTGGATAGTAATATAGATTATACTTTTATCAAAGGAAAAGTCAGTGGAAATTTTTTCCCAATGAGTGAGATCAATGATTTAGATTTTTTTGTCTTTTCAAAAGAGGTATTAAAAAAAGTTTCTGAGCTCTAAGATAAAAAACAAATGGTAGAGGCCACTCCTCCAAAGTACCCTATCAGCATTCTAATACCCAGTTGATCAGTAACCATATGAGCAGAGGAAGGTTCAACTCCTGGCAGAGATTATATGCCATGTACACATAGCTAGCAGAGGCTCTACAACCAGAAGAGACTATATATCCAAAAGAGACAACATTGCTTAATAGACAACAAGGAGTCTACTAATAGACAACAAGTAATCTATTGACTTGAATCTTCATCCTAGTTCAATAAATATTATTTACTAAATAAAATAGAGATCCCCTTTCTCAATAGTGGTTACTTAGGTCTGTCTGTACATTCAATCCCTTAATTCTTATGATTAAGTAGTAAGATTAATAAATATGCAATTTAGTAACAAATGAAAACAATAATAAAAGACATTTATTTACAATATTTGAAGTGAGAAAGATCGTAAAATACAGCTCAGATAATGTCTTTTCATTCCTAGAAACATAATTTTACTGTTACTGATTCTAGTCTTCCAAGAATCCTTTTCATATTTCTCCTTAAGATGAATTAAAATCAATCTCTCAGGAAATGTTATTTTTGTCTTTTTTCCTTGTTCTCACTTCAACCATAAACAGCAATAAATCACTCCAGAATACACTATAAAGTTCCACTTGCTCATAGATTCTTCAGAGATTTCTCTTTATAAAATATAAAATATAATATAATATTTCTTTATAACATAGTAGTAAAGCAGTTTTCAGAAGACTTTCTCTATTTTGTCTTGTCTTCTCCGTAGTGTTACTGATAAATCTATAATATAACATACTCTCCCTATTTCATAGAGAAATATACGTATTTCATACAATAAAAACACTGACTGAAGACTACATATAGACTATAAGTGAGTGTGATCAGCCTCAAGATTGGGTTTTACATACATTTATACAAAACTATATTCATAATTGAGGTATTTTTCCATTCTCATATTCTTATCCTTCTCAACCAATTGCTCTTTTCCAATATCCTGAAGCACAGGTCTGAAAGGTATGCTAATATATTATAACTTGCTCATCACCAGTCATCATCCTGCAACCCCTAAAAGGAGATAATCATTGTCCATCACCATTGAGAGAAAAAAACAACTTTGTTCTTTGTCAAAAATTAAACCTGGAAAGCACACTTTGGAATTCTTATATCATCACTACACTCCCATCTTCATGTAAAAATCTTTTTTGGACATGTAAGTTTTGTGCACAGATTTTCTTATTTTCCTTTTCCTGGTTTTAGATGCTGGACTGCCACATTATCATTCTTTTGGAAAAATCTTTATCACCCAATGTAGGTGCTACAATGGGTAAGAAAAAATATTTTTTTTATTTAAAAACTTCTCAAACTCACAGAGAGCCTCTTTTCATTTATTTCAGTGAGTGACTAACTTAAACCCAAAGTGTGAGTTAGGGAGTCCCCAAGCTGATATATTCAAAAGAAATCAGCTTAAAAGCCCCCGAAGAAAAAAATGGGTGAAAAATACCATTTTTAGAAAAGTGACATCCACAATGTGGGTCATTTTCCAAAGGGCCATGAGATTACCCTAGAAGGAGAGCAAATAACCATTCTAAAGGTATGAAGATGGATCCCAACCTGGTCCTCCACAGAACACCAACACAGTTTTCATTTATTATCTCCTAGTGCCTTCTAATGTTGTGGTAGCTTATATCTTCATCCCTTCTGTACCAGATATCAGGCCTTCTATTGGTTATTACCTAATTGCTATAGGAAAAATACCTACCAGGGTACTCCCCAGTCCTCAACAACAACCTTCTCAGGCTAGAATTTTCCTAAAAGGCAACACAATTAGGGCTTGATTTGCTTGGAAGAGGGGGACAAGGTTCAAGCTGTATTTCCTTTGCTGCAGCTTCTTGGTGGTTTCTGATTATATTGACATGCCTTCTTGGTCACATAGGAACATAAAAGGTCCCATCCATTCTTGTCAGTACTCTTTAAGTCTTATTGGGCATACAAAGATCATGTAAATCATTACAACCTCTCCTGATGAATAGAAGTTTTTATATGGAGATGAAACCTTCACCAACCCCAATACCACCACCACCACCAAAGCTAAACACTGTTCTTGCTTTCCCTTTTTGCTATGTTAGGAATACATAAATCTTTTGTTAATTGCACAATGACTTTTGAGTGCCTCTTTTCTTTAATTTTGAACCTGAAATTATTTAGGAAAGGCTATCACTATTACAAACAAACAATTCCTCTAAACCATTACTAGGATTAACTATGCCAACATTTTCCCTGCACTGGTTATGTACTGGTAAAGGGCCTAAAAGAGTTGGATCCCTGAAAGTTTTTCAGCATTTATTTTACAAAAAGACAAGTGTCCTGAATTTGCTGACCTTTTCTATGATGACAAAAGCCTGTCAGTTGTTTGATATTTTGTTGATGTTTTAAAAAAAATAAACATAAATATGTTTCTTCAAGGTAAAGATGACATTTTAAAATATTGATTTTTTTGTTTTAATATAATCTTCATTTCCCAATATGCCCCTTCCCTGCTCCTACTCATCAAGCTTTCTTAAGACTAAGAATAAAAAAGAAAGAGGAGAAAAAAGCAGTTTAACAAAATGAACAACACATCAGTCAAATATGACAGTGTATGTATCATGCCACATTTATTGTGACTTAACCTTCGCCAACAAGAAAGGAAAATAGATCCTTAAATATTTCCTTTTCTTTATAATAAATTCGGGTTTACAATTACAATTCACAATTACAATTCTACAACATTCAGTTACAGCTTTATATTCTTTCTATTTAAATTGTTATAGTTATGATTATTGATTTTCTAGTTCTTTTTATTTTGCTATCAGTTGATATAAGTCTTCATGTGTCTCTCTATAATCTTCATATTCATTGTTTATCAAGATTTAAAAATATTCCATGAAATTCAATCATTACAATCTATTTAACTATTCTCCAAATATCATACTTCTAGTTTTATTTTTGTTATTTCCTAAGAAAAATTTTTTTTACTATTAATATTTTGGTATGATACATTGAGTCCAAGTAGGTAACAGAATGAATAGAATCCTGGGCATGGAATCAGGAAGACTCATTTTCATGACTTCAAATCCAGCCTCAGACACTTACTAGCTCTGTGACCCTGGGTAAGTCACTTAATCCTCTTTTTTTTCATTTTTCTTAACTGTAAAAAACAAATCATGGAAGAAAATGGCAAACCACTCCAGTATCTTTGCCAGGAAAACACCAAAATGAGGTCACCAGCTGAACATGACTTGAAATTCCTGAAAACCAACAAAAATTATATATTGGACATTTCTTTTTATCTATGATATCTTTGTGACCAAATTTAGCAGTGGGATGTCTGGGTCATTTTTGCCACTCTTTTAACATAATACCAAATTGATTTCCCAAATGATTGGACCAGTTCACTGGTCCACTGTCAGATTTAGTTAGTTATTAATTAGCATAATTATATATATAGCATATATATATATATATAGCATATATATATATAGCATATAGCATAATTAGAATACAGAAAGATAAATACCAGAGAGAGGATTCTTCTCTTGTCCCTGTTATGCACACCCAGAGAAAAGTCACAGTGGCCAGTTTAAGGAAGATTAGCATGCTGAGAAGACAGTTAGAGGTTTCTGGACCACTCTCTAGAAACTCACTGTCTGGAGAGATGGTTGGTGACTTTTCTCTTGATATTATCAGCTAGTAGTTTTGGTTGAACTTAAATTTGAAACCTTACAAGAATATCTGTGAAGTTGGGAAGAGTTTTGTTGGATTAGAGAGCTGTTCTCTTGAAAGGGAGAAACACCAAGTAGAGGGCACTGTTTTTTCTCACTGAACAGCATGAGTTCTGACTCCAAGAGAAGAAGAGTCAGAGGAAGCCATTTGATTTCTAACTGCCACATTGGTTAATAATAGGTTAGAAAGATAGATTTGGGGTTTAGGTAGACAGTTGTAGAATAGTTTAAGGAGATTAACTTTTGGTGAACAAGAAGAAAATCCTTGCAAATTAGTTTAGGGAGCTTTATATTTAGAAATCTTAGATTTAGGTTAAAAAATTCCCTATCTTACTTCATACTTTCTTTAATCATGTCCCTTCCTCTCCTGATAGTGGATAATAAATAGGTTTTGGATAACCTGTGTTTAGCAGCTTTATACACCATCTACCCACAAGGTGACCCTAACAGCTTAAGCCTACAACCAGCTATCTATATCAATAACAAATAACAAAATCAATTTCATCGATAACAATCTACCTGTATTTCCACATCTTATACAAAAATGACTATTTTCATCTTCTGTAGTCTTTTTAAATTTCATTTTGCCTGGGCCTTAATTATCTTTCCTTACTATGAGGTAAAACTTCAGCATTGTTTTGATTCTCACTTATTCTATTATTTATTTATTTGTTTGTTTATTTAAAGCATTCTTTCATATAGTTTCTAATACTTTGCAAATTATTTGAGTATGGTTTTGTTCATTGACTTGACCATAAGTGCTAGGGTTGGATTTTGATATTATATATTTATGCTTCATTGTTATTATTGTTGCTTTTCAGTCATTCTGAAGACTGTATCATATTCTTTGTGACTCTGTGGACCAGAGGTTGTGACTTGCCCATGGTCACACAATTAGTCTGAAGTCACATTCAAACTCAAGTCTTATTAACTGCAAGCTTAGTGCTCTATCCATTAAACCTTAAAGTTGTTTCCATATTTATGCTAGTTCCATATATACCTTGAGCATCAGACAAGAGGGACATTTGAACAATGGGTTAAAAAGTAATTGCTTTTTGAAAGAAAAAGAGAATTTTTTAAAGTTTTTAAAACATTTAATGACATAGCATATATTGAACAGATAGGGCAAAATTTGAGATGAGAAACAGCTGAGTGCCAGGCCCAAGACCACGCTGGCCTGAGGCAGGCCTAGAGACTGAAAGTTCATTCCTATCAAATTTCATTTTAATTGTGCAGTAAGACCTATTTTAGCAGAAACCTCTGCATAATTGGTAGATGTGATTGAAAAATGTACAATTAGACAGGCATTTTTAAATTGATTTTGGAGCTATCGATCATTATGAGGTACATTTTTCAGCTAAGAAAGCCACCAAAATAAATATTAAGCTGAAATAAGGACCCTATGTACATACATGTATAATGTATAAATTAGGACCCTTTGTATACATATATGTATGATGTATACATTAACAAATATATATGGAAAATCCAATCTTTTTTGCTAATAAGATGCACAATCAAAAAAGCTTGGTGGTCACTATTCTAGAGTACCAAATGCAACAGGATGGACAATCTTTTGAGTTAGTGCATTGATACATTTTCTAAGGATTAATGCCGCAAATAGATAATGGATTAGGTACAGAAATTAGCAAAAGGAAGAAAACAGACAATATTGCATTTGGGAAATTGTTAACTGTTTTAATTTTCCTAAGCTGCAGCCTTTCAAGACAAAAAAGAACTATGCTATATGTTTGTGAATCTTGGAAAACCAGAATCCAATAAACAATTGAACAAAGAATATGGCAACTTAAAAGTTGCCAACTACCACACAAGGGTAGTCAAGCCAGTCTAGCTGAAGCAGAAAAACATCCTGAGGAAGAAACATCACCAACAGATAGCACAATTTGTTCAGCCATTCCCCAATCAAAGGACATCCTCTCATTTTTCATTTTTTTGCCACCGAAAAGAGCATGGCTATAAATATTTTTGTACAACTCTTTTTCTTTATGATCTCTTTGGAGTATAAACCCAGCAGTAGTATGGCTGGATCAAAAGGCAGACAGTCTTTTAAAGCTCTTTGGGAATAGTTCCAAATTGCCATCCAGAGTGATTGGATCAATTCACAACTCTACCAGCAATGCATTAATGTCCCAATTTTGCCACATCCCCTTCAACATTTATCAATTTCCTTTGCTGTCATTTTAGTCAATTTGCTAGGTGTGAGGTATTACCTCAGAGTTGTTTTGATTGGTATTTATTTAATTATAAGAGATTTAGAACACTTTTTCATGCGCTTATTGATAGTTTTGATTTCATTATCTGAAAATTGCCTATTCATGTCCCTTGCCCATTTGTCAATTCAGGAATGGCATGCTTTTTTGTACAATTGATTTAGCACCTTATAGGCATTCTTTTATAGTCCTTTGAGCTTAGTTCCAAATTGCCATCCAGAATGGTTGGATCAGTTCACAACTCCACCAGCAACGCATTAAATGTCCCATTTTGGGCACATCCACTCCAACATCATTACTTTCCCCTACTCATTTTAGCCAATCTGCTAGGTGTGAGGTGATACCTAAGCATTGTTTTGATTTGCATTTCTCTAATTATTAGAGATTTAGAGCACTACCTCATGTGCTTATTCATAGTTTTGATTTCTTTGTGTGAAAATTGCCTATTCATGTCCCTTGCCCATTTATTGATTGGGGAATGGCTTGATTTTTTTATACAATTGATTTAACTCCTTGTATATTTGAGTAATTAGACCCCTGTCAGAGTTTTTTGTTATAAAAATCTTTTCCCAATTTGTTGTTTCCCTTCCGATTTTGGCTACACTGTTTTTGTTAGTACAAAAGCTTTTTAATTTAGTATAATCAATCATTCCATTCACATTCATAGTTATAATAATCAGTTGTGTATTCCCCAACATTTTGATATCCCTCTTAGTTTTACCCCTTCTTCTTAGGCTATTTCCTTTTAAACCAGTGATATGTTTTAAACCAGTAACCCTTGTCCCCTCCCTTGATTTACTACCCTTTTTACCCCCTCCCTTGTTGTTCCCCTATTTTTATTTTTAAGGCTTAATCAATTCTCTCTCCCTTCTCCTTCCCTCGCTTTTTGACCTCCCGACTCCTCTGCTCCCCTTGGTTTATCCCTTCTGACTTTCTCAGTAGGGTTAGATAGAGTTCTATATCTCAATGGAAATAGCTACTCTTCCCTCTCAGGGTTAATTCCACTGAGAGTAAGGTTTACATATTACCTCTTAATGCTCTCTTCTTCTCCTTCTTATAATAGCATTCATCCCATCCCCTTCCCATGCCCTCTTTGTGTATAATAAAATATCCTATTTTTCTTATTCATTCAAGTTTCTCGTGATGTCCTCTACTATTCACCCCCCTCTTTCCCACTCCCTATGTCATCTTAGACCATTTAGTATCCTGTCCTCTCCCTATGAATTATTCTTCTGGTTGCTATAATAGTGAATATTATAATAGTGAATAGAGTTCACTACAGAGAATTATACATAGCATTTCTCCACATAGTAATACAGATAATTAGATCTTATTTAAGCCCTTAAAGAGTAACATTTAAAAAATTATGAGTTTTCTTTCTTTTCCCTCTGTTTCTTACTTATCTTTTCATGTTTCTATTGATTTTTGTGGTTGAGTATCAAACTTTCCATTTAGTCCTGATCTCTTTTGTGCAAAAACTTGGAAATCTTCAATTTTGTTGAATGCCCATACTTTCCCCTGGAAGTATATAGTCAGTTACGATGGGTAGTTGATCCGTGGCTGAAGGCCCAGCTCTCTTGCCTTTCTGAATATTGTGTTCCAAGCCTTGTGGTCTTTTAGCGTGGAGGCTGCCAGATCCTGTGTGATCCTGATTGGTGCTCCTTGATATTTGAATTGTCTTTTTCTGGCTTCTTGCAAGATTTTTTTCTTTTACTTGCAAGCTCTTGAATTTGGCTATTATATTCCGGTTGGTTGTTTTTTCTGGGTCTAGTTTAGAGGGTGATCTCTGGATCCTTTCAATGTCTGTATTGCCCTCTTGTTGTAGAACTTCAGGGCAATTTTTGCTGGATAATTTCTTTTAGTATGGAATTCAAATTTCTATTAATTTCTACTTTTTCAGGGAGACCAATGATTCTCAAATTGTCTCTCCTAGACCTGTTTTCTTGATCTGTCAATTTCTCAGTGAGATATTTCATGTTTCCTTCTATTTTATCAGTCTTTTGACTTTGCTTTATTTGTTCTTGTTGTCTTGAGAGATCATTGGTTTCTACTTGCCCAATTCTTGTCTTAGAGACTGGTTTTCTGCTATATTCTTTTGATTTTCCTTTTCGATTTGGTCTATCCTGTTTTCCAGCTGTTTGATTTTGGTCTCCAATTTGCTCATCAATTCTTTTGATTTGGGGGCATCTTTTTCTAGTTGCCCAATTCTAGCCGTTAGAGACTGGTTTTCAGCTATAATCTTTTGATTTTCCTTTTGAATCTGGTCTATTTGGTTTTTCAAGGCTTCCAGCTGGTCATTTCTGGTCTTCAATTTGCTTATCAATTCATTTGATTTCTGAGCCTCATTTTCTAATTGCAAAATTCTGCCTTTTAAACTGTTATTTTCTTGCCAGTTCTCTTCCATCTTTCTCATAATCTCAGATTTGAACTCTTCAATAGCTTGTGACTGGTTTTCATGTTTTTGCGAAGGTTTGGATATGATTACTTGTTTGTTCTCCTCTGCTGTTTGCTCTGTTGTCTGGATTTTTTCTGTGTAAAAGTTGTCGAGTGTTAAGGATTTCTTCTTGATCTTTCTCTTTTGAGGTTCTTGTCTCTGGCTTGCCATTGTTAGCTCAGTGCCCTCTCAGCTTTATCTTCATACCCAGGGTCTGTCTGCACTCTTTAGGCTCCTGAAGTCTCAGGTCTAGTTTTTCTCAGGGTCAAGCCTCCTGGTGGTTCTCTTGCTTGTTCCTCTGCCTGTAGCTCCTTTAATAGTCTCAGGGAGCTGCTTCCATAGTCATGCACCCCTCTGCACTGGGTCCCCACTCAGTGTCCGCCCCTGAGCTCAGAATCTGTGTCTGCAGCTGCAACTGAGCCTGCTCTCAGGGTCTGTGTTCAAAGTCCATGTGTTCTTTAGCCTCTTGGGGTCTTAAGTCTTGCCGCTCGCAGGAACAGGCTGTGGTGGTCCCAGGTAGCTACCAATGACTTAATGGGTGCCCCAAACTTGCTCTAAGTCTTTTGAGCTGGCTTTGGCATTGTAGGTGGTGTGGTGGGAGGGGATTGCTCAGCTCGCCTTTTAGTGAGAGCTGTTTCATCCCTTTATAGCTTGGAAATGCCCAGATTCAATGTACCGTCAATGCTGCTCCCAGATGTTGGGTCCCTTTGTTCTTATGGATTTGTTGTTATGTCTTCTTGAGGAGTCCTGTATGTGTGGGTTAGGAGAGGTTAAGCAGCTGCTTTTTACTCTGCCACCATCTTAACCCAGAAGTTCCTCTCATTCTACCAAATTGTTTTGATCACCATTGCTTTATAATACAGTTTAAGAACTGGTACTGCTAGGCTACCTTCCTTCACATTTTTTTCCTTATTTCCCTTGATATACTTTATCTTTTGTTTTTCCAAATGAACTTTGCTATAGTTTTTTTTTCTGATTCAGTAAAAAATTTCTTGGTAGTTTGATAGGTAAGGCACTAAATAAGTAAATTAATTTGGGTAAGATTATCATTTTTATTATGTTAACTCATCCTATCCATGAGCAATTAATATTTTCCCAATTTTTTAGATTTAGTTTTAATTGTCTGGAAAGTGTTTTGTTGTGTTCATATAATTTCTGTGTTTGTCTTGGTAGATAGATTCCCAAGTATTTTATATTGTCTAGGGTGATTTTAAATGTAATTTCTTTTTCTAACTCTTGCTGCTCTGATGTATTGGAAATATATAAAAATTCTGATGATTTATGTGGGTTTATTTTGTATCCTGCCACTTTGCTAAATTTTTTGATTTTTTCCACTAGCTTTTTAGTTCATTCTCTAGGAAACTTTAAGTAGACCATTGTATCATCTGCAAAGAGTGATAGCTTGGTCTCCACATTGTCTATTTTAATTCCTTCAATTTCTTTTTCTTCTCTAGTTGCTACTGCTAGTATTTATAATACAATGTTAAGTAACAGAGGTGATAATGGGCTCACTCCTGATATTATTGGAAAGGCTTCTAATTTGTCCCCATTGCAGATTATGCTTGCAGATGGCTTTAAATATATACTGTTAATTATTTTTATTAAAGACTCTTCTATTCCTCTACTTTCTATTGTTTTCAATAGGAATGAGTGTTGTATTTTTCAAACACTTTTTCTGCATCTATTGAGATGATTATCTGATTTTTTGTTTGTTTGTTTACATGGTCAATTATGTGGATGATTTCTTAATATTGAAGCATCTTTCCATTCCTTGTATAAATCCCACCTGATCTTAATGAATAACCCTCATGATCACTTGCTGGTGTCTTTTTGCTAGTATTCTATTTAAGATTTTTGCATCTATGCTCATTAAGGAGGTTAGTTTATAGTTTTTTTCACTGTTTTTAATCTTCCTGGCTTTGGAATCAGTACCATATTTGTGTCATAAAAGGAATTTGGTAGAACTCCTTCTTTGCTTATTATACCAAATAGTTTGTATAGTATTCAGATTAGTTATTCTTTGAATGCTTGATAGAATTCACTTGTTAATTCATCTGGCACTTGAGATTTTTTCTTAGGGAATCCTTTGATGGCTTGTTCTATTTCTTTTTCTGATATTGGATTATTTAAGTATTCTATTTCTTCTGCTATTAATCTAGGTAATTTATATATGTAAATATTCATCCATATAACCTAGATTGCCATATTTATTGCAAATATTTTTAATGATTTCCTTTATTTCCTCTTTATTAGAGGTGAGGTCCCCCTTTTTATCTTTGCTACTGTTAATTTGGTTTTCTTCTTTCCTTTTTTATTAGATTAACCTGTACTTTATCTACTTTATTTGTTTTTTCAAATTAACAGCTTCTAGTCTTATTTATTAATGTTTTACTTTCAATTGTATTAATTTCTCCTTTAATTTTTAAGATTTCTAATTTAGTTTTTATCTGGGGATTTTTAATTTGTTCACTTTCTAGTTTTTTAATTTGCATGTTCAATCTATTGACCTCTGCTCTCCTTAATTTGTTAATATATGCACTCAAGGATATAAATTTCCCCCTGAGTATTGCTTTGGCTACTTCCCATAGATTTTGATAGGATGTCTCATCATTGTCATTCTCCTCAGTGAAATTATTAATTGTTTCTATGATTTGTTCTTTAACTAACCTATTTTGGATAATCATATTATTTAATTTCCAATTAGTTTTTGATTTACCTCTCCATGTACCCTTACTAATTATTATTTTTATTGCATCATGATCTGAAAAGTTTGCATTTCATATAACAATGACTTAAGTACAAATGATGGCATAAAAATGTCATTCAGGAACTGTATGATTAGAAAAGATAACCTGGTTATGGATATATTAGTGAAAGTGATGAAAATATATTTTTCAAAAAAGAACTAGAGGAAGGTCACTAACATGCTAGATCCTTTGTGGGAGATTTGCAAGAAAACATGGACAAGAGTCACCAGAATAAGAAGACAATACAGAGAAGCTTTGAGCTGCACAGATAGAAGCATTTTTTTTTATCCTGGGACTCCATTCTAGGAGCATAGGGCCACAACCAGTAGGCAATGGGTCACACAGTCGCTCAGGGTCACCCAGCTGGGAAGTGTCTGAGCCCGGATTTGAACCCAGGACCTTTTGTCTCTAGGCCTGGCTCTCAATCCACTGAGCTAGCCCAGCTGCCCCTACTTTAGGTTGCAGTTTCTTTAGCAGATGTAGTTTTTACAGGGTGGGGTTGCTAGCCCCACGCCCAACCCTCCTCCTTTTTCATCCGGGCTAGGGACCGTCCTTGGCCCAGGAGTGGTAAGGGTGGGCGATAGGTATAGGGGGCCATGCCTCTATATGATTTTTTGGAGTCCTGAGCGGCGTGGTGGCATAGGATGGTTAAGGCAGGAGAAAGAAAATGAGAACAACTAGACTAGTGGTTAGCCCATGCTGTCCCAAAGTCTGTGGGCTTGGGAGTTTATTATATACTGGTTTCAAACAAAGAACACAGCTATGAAGGGGTAACAGATCATACATAACCCATTAAAGTCTAAAGAGTAAAGGTATAAGTACCAAGACAATGGCCAAATTCCAACCATGAATTAGTAGGGATAATTCTGGGAGAGGAAATATTTTTATGGAGATGCTCACTTATTGAGTTCTATCTTCCAGGATTATAGGCACCTGGACAAATAAAGTCAAGACTAAAAGCGCCATACTTATCTAAGTATGCAGACTTATCTTAAGTAATGTTTGTTAGGGTTCAGGCTTCTTAATTATCAAGGAGAGGAATCATTAACTCAGTAGATGCTGGTCTGCCACTTCAAAGTTTTCCAATAGGAGTTCTAAGAAAGGTGGGGATCAAAACTGAGTCAAAAGAGGAGCCTCAGATTTTTATCTTAGATAGCCCATTCTGTATGCATTCCTGACATGCAGTGCAGAAAAATCATACACACAGTTTTACTTGCTAATGATTTTGTAATGGGATCCAGATAAAGTATCTGTTACAGACTCTGTTTCTCTAAATGACTCCTAATAGCCTCTTGGAGGGATCAAGTTGATTTTGGATTAACCTACCTGCTGGTACCAGAGCTTTTCAGGGCTCAGGTGACCAGAACCAAACACAAAGACTGCCTCAGCCTGGTTTGGTCACGTAGGGAATCCAGATAACAGGCCCTAAATTTGATCCTATTTCTCCAAAGGCTTTAATACATAGAACGGCTTCCCACAGATAGGGGTCAAGTGACTTGCCCAAGGTCACATAGCTGGAAGTGTCCAAGGTCGGACTTGAACCTAGGACCTCCAGTCTCTAGACCTGGCTTTCAATCCACTGAGCCACCCAGCTGCCCAATAGAAGCATTACCTCTACCAATGAAAGCACATATTCATCAAGAATCAAGTTTAAATTGGAGTTTTAAACTTCTTAAGGAGTTTTCTACCAGGAAATGTGGTACAGTGGAAAGATGGTTATCAAGATGATTGAATTTGAACCTCAACTCTGTCACTAACTTGTGTGACTTTATATATGACATAATTTCCTTGTTCTCAGTTTTTTCATCTATAAAATGAGGAGATTAGATAACATTTTTTCTCTTTCATCTCTAAGATGATTTGGCTTTTGTGATAATGTAATTCTTAAATAACCAGTTTATCACTCTTCCTTTAAAATTCTGTCATAGTATGGACTGGTATCTCGTAGGTATTTGACAAACACTTGTTAATTTAATTCAATTTAGGCCAGTTTTGTTCATTTCAATGAGCATTTATTGTCTATAATTAGCCAAACATTACAATGTGCAGTTATGTGGCCCTTCAAGAAATTTTTTTCTCTTTTTCTTTTGATAATGCTATGCCATTATGAATCATTATTTAGAAGACAGACATTGGAGCATTTTAAAAATTGATTTTGGAGCTATTGATCATTATGAAGTGGCTTTTTCAGCTAAGAAATACACAGAAAACATAGTATTCTATTCAATCCAGGGGGAGGAATAAGTGATGATTGAATAGTCTAAGTTTCCAAGGGGATTTGGTATCAATAGAATAAGATATTCCAAAGACCATAGTGATATGTATTAAGAGATAGTTGAATTGGGATTAAATAGGCCTCAGGAAGGGTTGGGTTAATTACATTAGGGATATGACTTTAGAAAGAGGTTAGCATAGACTGTGTCTAGATATAAGATGTCTGTAAGAGTGGATGATGTAAAACCCAATGGAACTGCCTGTTGACTATGGGAGGGTGGTTGGAGGAGGAGAGGGAAAGAACATGAATCATGTAAGCACAGAAACATATGCTAAGTTAATTAATTATAATATTTTTCAAATTAAAAAAAAGACTGAGTGAATGGGACTAAAAAACAAATATGAAATTTAAAGAATATAAAGAAAAAAGGACAAGCAAAGTATATCTATCCTGAGTATGCAATAGAATGTGTAATCCTGCTTTTGAGGATATGACTGAACAAAGTGTTGTTAAATAATTTTCTTATACTTGATAGCACTACAAGGTTCCTGACATGGACTGCAATTGAAAATTATCATGAGTATTCACAAACCCTCTATGTTTCAGGAAACTTGCCAGCCAAGATTCTCATTGATTTTATTCTGAGGTCACATCTCCCTAGTTACTTTTCTTGGTACTGCTCTTGCTGGGTCATGGTTTTTTTGTGTTATTGGATCAGTAAGCCTGAACATTTTCAAAGGTCACCTTCTTGGAAAAATTGTTATCTGTCTTAAAAATAATGTATTCAGCCTTGATCTTCATCCTCCACCCATTTTTTTCTTACAAATGGGCATTGATCAGAGGAATTAGGGATTTTTATGGTAGAGAAGGTAGGGGAAGCAAGGTGGTACAATGGATAGAGCACCAGGACAGGAATCAGGAAAACTTGAGATCAAATACAGCTTCAGACACTTAATAGTTGTGTTATTTGGGAGAATCACTTAAACCTTTTTGCCTCAGTTTCTTCAACTGTAAAATGAGCTCAAGAAGGAAATGGCAAACCAAGAAAATCCCAAATGGAGTCACAAAGAATTGGACATGACTGAAACAACTGAACAATTTGAGAAAAGAAGATGGTTAGGGGCACTTTGTAAGTATTTTCAAGTAATAAATATCTGGTTCATTGAGGAAAGATTAGAATTGTTCTACTTGGCCCCAAAGAATAATTAGAGGAGCTATATGTAGGGATGACAAAAAGACAAATTTAGACTATTTGAGGTGGTGATGGAAAAGCCTTCTTGATAATTAGAACTATGCAAAAGTAAATTGGTTGCTTTGTGGAATTTGGTTTCTCTTATACTGGATATCTTCAAATTATAGCTGGAAGACCATTTATTTAATATTTTTGTAATAGGAAGGTTAAATAGCTCCCCTTCTGAGGGTCAGAGCTCTGTATTCTGAATTTGTCCCTAAAGCTAGTAAGAATTGAAAAAGACAAAAGGGGATGTGGCTTAATTAGGCTACTAGAACTAAAACGCAGGATAGAGCATCTAAATAACCCTGGGATTCCTGGGTTCAGAGAAGTTGTGACTAGGGACCACCTGGGACTAGGAGAGCTGTGGGCTTACAGCTAAGCTTAGCAATTTTGTTATATATTGTTTATTATTTTTATTGATTCTGTGTCAAGAAGAAAGCATTACATATAGTTAAGCATGTTTTGTCTATTCCTGTAGGGAATGATTCCATTATATCAAGGTCATAGGAATAAGTCCAATAAAATATACAAGTGTTAAGGGTTGTAAGGGTTAAAATAGGGGTTTGACATAAATAAAAGAGCAGCTTTAACAATGAACAATTTAGTTTTATTAAAATAAAGATAGAAAAGAATATAGCAAAGGAGGGAAATATAGGAAAGAGGTAGAGAAAGAAAATTTCCTAATGTCTATACTAGTTATCCTATAACTACCCATAACTACCTCTAATTACTACCTAAAATTACTGCCTATATTTACCTATAACTGCCTATAACTACGACTTACAACAACCACCCCACAAAGTTTCAACCCAATCCACCCCAATCAAAACCAACTCAATTAGTGTTTAATCCAACCCCAATTAGGTCTGTCAACGAAGACCAACCACCTCCCAAAAAAGTTCAAGAAAGAAAAAAACCTAACAGCCTAAACCAAAAGCCAAAAAGTTCTCTAAAGGTTAAAGCCAAAAAGCCCTATCAGTAAGCTCAGGCTCGTTTTTTATATTCCAGAAACTGAACACCAACCACCAACCCAACACACTCCCAACAGCCAACTTCCCAGCAACTGACAGCACCTCACTCTCAGGCCAACTGATGCTGGCCCCTTTTATCCTCTTTTTCTACCTTACTTCCTGTCTCTATGGTTCCTCCTTCCTATTTTATGGTTTCTACTTTCTGTCATGGTGGGCTGGTTAATCCCTACACATCTCTATGGTAAGAGGACCTCCAGATCCCCTGTTAAATTAAAAAAAGAAATAAAGAATTCCTTTTTTAACAGGGTCTGTCAGTAGTGAGCCTTCTTGGGCCCACTTTACACCAAATGCTTGAAAGCTAGGCTTAATTGTTAAGTAAACATAACTTGAGGGAGATTTGGAAAGTGTACCTGTTAACTCTAGGATTATGTGAAGGAAAGTGAGTGATGCATTTCCCCCAATCTTCTCTTATATTCAGCATAGGGTTATAGTTACAGAAATTATTATTACTTTTGCTTATTTTCTTTTTCCTTTTCTGAACTATGTCTCTTTTAACACTCTGGGGAAAGACTTTTCCCTAATGAGTCTCTCTCTTCTGTGGAAAAGAAATCACTATTCTTAAGCAAAGATCCTGCATGATAACAAACTATAAATTTCATTGCAGCCAGTAGTTTTTTTAAAAATACAGATTATACAATATATAATTTGTATAGTCACAGTGCATACTTCAAAAACCCAAAGTGCTTCCTGCCCATGCATATGAAAACAGATGACCAGTGATTTATTTTTTCTTAATAAAAAGTATTTATGCAGTGATTCATGTCTCTAATGTGGTGTCATTATTCTGTGGCTGACTGTGGTAACTGTGGAGGAAGAGTTGTTTATAGTCACAGACTGAGCGTCAGACTGAGACTAAGGAGTTATTCCAAGAATGGTGCTAAGAACACCATGTGTTAGAAGAAGCTGCCCAGCTGGGAGATGGATTGTGTGAAGTATGAAATAACCTAAATACGTCTTCCATTAGTTACTGTTTTTATTTTCTGTCCTCAAAAGGAATTTTCATTTTCCTGGTCTTCACAGAGCCCCTCTGGCTCCTTTTAAAAATTTGACTTTTCTTTTATATCAAAGACTAGGCCATGGCCAGTCTGTATAAGAACTTATATAGTGCGACAAGTCGACAGAGTTATTTTGAAGGTTGGCTCTGATAAGTACAACTTTGCAGAATCATAGAATCTGGGAGCCTAGAAGGGACCTCATAAATCATCTAGTATAACCTACACCTGTCCACAGATCCTTTCTATTCTATCTTCAAAATGAAAGATTTCAAATAAGGAGAGAACCTCGACCTCCTAAGGTTTCTCATTTCACTTCTAGATAACTAACTTTTAGGAAACTCTCATTCTGAGCCTACATTTTGCTATAGTTTCCATTATTATTTTTAGTTCTGTCCTTTGGGCTGAGCAAAACAAGCCTAGTTCAACTTCTACCTGACAGAGCTTTATGCACTTGAAGGGAGGCATCAGATCCCCTCTGAGAATTCTCCAGTCTAGATTTTCAGTGATCCAACCAATCTTAAAACAAAATGGTCTCTAGTCTTCTCACAATACTGGATGCCCTCTTCTGCGTAAGCTCCATCTTTCCATAAATATGGTACCTTGAATTGGACAAAGTACTGCAGATATGGCCTGACTAGGACTGGGTATTCTGGAATGATGACTTCCCTCAGTGTAGATACAGTATGTCTCCTTTTTATGCACCTTGAAACTAGGCTTTGATCACACTATTTATTTTGCAATTTACTGAAAACACGAGATAATTTTTTATATAAACTTCTCTGACAACATCTTTTCCCCCCCTTCAGTAATGTTTGATTTTTTTCCCCCTTCAAGGAAAAAAAACAATTTTTGGTATTCATTTTCTAGAATTTTGAGTTCCACATCCTCTCCCCACTTATTTCTCCTGTCCCCTCCATAAGTATATGAATAATTTGATATTGGTTATATATGTGATTTAATATAAAACACATTTCCATATTTGTCATGTTGTAGAAGAAGACAAGGAATAAAAAACAAACCATGAAGAATGGTCTGCTTCAATTTGTATTCAGACTCTGTCAGTTCTTTCTCCGGAGGTGGACAGCATTTTTCATCAGGAGTCCTTTGGGATTGTCTTAAATCATTGTATTGATGAGAATAGCTAAGTCATTCATAGTTGTTCACATCTTCTTAATGCTATATTTGAGAAATTTCTTTTCAGAACTCAAGTGTAGAATTTTGCTTTTTTTCTCATTGAATATGATCTTCTGGAAAAAATTGTTCATCACTCTAGCTGGCAGAATTCTTCTTAGATCTGCATTCTTTCTTCCAACATGGTAGCTATCCCTCCAAGCTTCTTATCATTCACAAATTTATAGAGGATGTCTTTTATGCCCTTCACCAAATCATTGATAAAGACATTAAATTAAATGGGCTCAAACAATGATCCCTGGAGACCTCCATTAGAGACTTCTTTCCAAGCTGACACTACTAATGAGCATACTTTGTATCATGTCATTTAGCCAATTCTGAAACTTCTTTTATGTGCTATTACCTACCTCATATATCTACAGTTATCCATTGGCATGAGAAATTTCAAATGCTTTACTGAAATGTAAGTACATGTCTATATAATTCCCTTTCTCTACCAGTCTAACTGCCCTATGAAGAAAACAGATTTTCTCTGACATGACTTGTTCTTGAAACTATTCACTTTTAGTGAACCTTGCTTACCTTTTTATCAGTTCAAAAAGCATTCTTTAAATGATGTAATCTAGAATTTTGTGAGAAATTGGTCACTGATTTGTTAAAGACTTTTCTTTCTCTGTCTGTCTCTGTCTCCCTGTCTCTCTCTTTCTTTCCTTCCTTCCTTCCTTGAAAATTGAAACAATATTTGTCCTTCTTTCACTTTGTTGGACATTTGAACATCACTGAAAGGCTCATAAATTACATCTTTGGGTTTTCTCAGTACTCTAGGACTTAGTTCATTTGGGTCTGAAGGTTTGAATTCATTAAGGGCAGTTACATGTTCCCTTATTATTTCCTCACTTAATCCTTTCCAAGATTTTTGTTATATATTTTTTTTCTTATTTGCATTGCCCTTTGCAGGATAAAATTTTTATTAGGAGAAGTTTCACATTTCTTTGGTAGTGTACTTTTGGAAATTGGAGACAGACAGACAGACAGATAGATATAAATAAAGAGTCAGTGACAGTGAGAGACAGAGACAGACACAAAGAAAACAAGAGATACACAGACACAGAAAGAACATCAGATGATATATTCAGCTGAAATGCCTCATTATTATAATATCATGATTCTGTGTCAGGAATTTTAGTTGCCCTCCCCACAAATTCTTAATATAGCCACCCCTTCTTCTCAGATGTTCTGTTGTATAGCCTTTACAGCAAATTAATTTCATTTGTTCCTCCAGTGATCCTTTCCAAAATGCTCTTCGTCATTCCCCCTTAAATTCCTGGATTTCCTTATAGTATGTATAATACATTTTACATATATAATACTATATAACCCCAGTCTAATTAATCTATTTTATTTAAATAAAAGAATACTTCCAGAGCCAAATTCAATTCATGAGTTGCATAGCATCTCACCTCAGCAATACTTTGAAGACCAAGTTTGACTCTTTCAGTGCAAATTTGAAATTTGTCTTTTTTTTTTTGAGAGGTACCATGCTCCAAACTCTGTTTCAGATAGAAAGTGCAGGTAAGAAGTACAAAAATGGAAGTGAAATGACAGAGGCATCATTTGAATTCATGATGGCTCTGAAATTTCTAGGCAGGAAAAATCATTGATAAGAAACTTTCTTGAAATACTCCAATGTCTTCTTTGTCCCTTCCTGATGATGGCTATGTATATATTCTTTACAGTCTTTTACTGTATTTGTTTTTTATACTTTGAGGATTATGGATCTCATGTTTTATACAAATATTTGTATTTTTATCCATGGAGCTTGGCATATGATTCGTATGATCTTGATAAATAATTTTTTATTCATTAATCCCTTCACTTGTCAAGTATTCTTGGAGTGGAATTAAAAGTAAAGTTAGGTTCACTCTCATGACTTTAGAATCTATTTTTTCCCTAATTTTAAAGCTGTAGTCACCTGAACACGCACTATTCTTATGCGATGAGTAGACCTAAGTAGATGGCAAAATATTATAAGTCAATTGTAATTGACAGGTTCAATAGGCTTTTGGTACTTCAAGGATTATTAAGGACATCATTTCACTGCATGCAACTGTACTCCCTCCCAAAGTTTCTTCTGTGGAATCTCTGATTGGATAGCCAAGTGAAAATCCTTAAAAGTTAACAGATTCATGTGTGGAGAAGAGACATGGATAACTTTTTTTCTGGAGCTCTTGATGATATATTTTTATGTAGTTATTTTATATGAATAGGCTAAGCTATTTAAAAGAATTTATTTCATAAACTTGATATTCACAAACATGAATATTTCCTTATAACAAGAACATAGAGTATTTTATGATACCACAAACTTCAATAATATATAGTTTGTTTTCTGTTCAAGTATATAGTACATTTAACCTAATAGTTCCAACACTGTTCCTATTACATTCATCCCCCTCTGAATCTCTCTCTCTACTTTCCTTTGTGCATGTTTAAACATTCAGTGTTCTGATCTTTTCTCCCCAATATTTTTCCTTTGGTTTCACTTCACTAAAGTCATCCTCTTCCCCATAATTCTGTTGCCGTCAGACCAAAAAGGAAAGCTCTCTTTGGTAATAACAAACATAGTAAAGTAAAATACATTGACCCTATGTAAAAATAAATGTTTTAAAGATAAATGTTTTATTCTATATTTCTAGTCTACTATCTCTCTTCCAAGAAAGGAGAAGAATAGTTATCATTTGGTTTCTAAAGTCATGATTCATTACTGAATTGATCACAATTCTTAATTAAGTTTTTCTCTTTATTAAATTTTAGTCATTGTATACATTGTAAACCTGCTTCTATCTCTTCCCTTTGCATTAGTTTGCATAATCCAAGGAAAAATAATATTTTATTACAACCTTATGCCATATCTTTTTCAGCCATACCTCAATTGATGACTGCCCAGTCCTTTGCTACAACAAAATGTTCTACTATAAATATTTTTGTGCATTTGAATCTTTCCCATCTTTACTTGATCTCTTTTAGTGATATTAATGGGGAGAAAGAGGAAACAAGCATATGTATGGTACCTACTAGGTGCTATGACTTAAAAAAAACAACTCTTACCTTCTGTCTTAGAATCAATATAAGTATTAGTTCCAAGGCAGAAGAGCAGTAAGGGCTAGGCAATTGGGGTTACGTGACTTGTCTAGGAAGTATCTGAGGCTAGATTTGAACCCATGATATCCTGTCTCCATGATTGACTCTCTATCCACTGAGTTACCTAGATGTACTTTTATAAATATTATTTCATTTGATCCTCACAAAAACTCTGAGAGGTAGGTGCTATTATTATGACCATTTTACTGTTGAGGAAACTGAAGTTAAATAGCTTGCCCTAGATTTGGAACTATGCCCAAAGAGTGCTAAAAGACTGTCTGCCCTTTGATCCAGCCATACAACTACTGGGTTTATACCTCAAAGAGATCATAAGAAAAAAGGCATGTACAAAAATATTTATAGCCACACTCTTTGTGGTGGCAAAAATCTGGAAAACGAGGAGATGCCTTTCGATTGGGGAATGGCTAAACAAATTGTGGTATCTGTTGGTGGTGGAATACTATTGTGCTCAAAGGAATAATGAATTGGAGGAATTCCATGTGAACTGGAACGATCTCCAGGAATTGATGCAGAGTGAAGGTGCAGAACCAGGAGAACATTACATACAGAGAAGGATACACTATGGTAAATACTAGCAACAACGCAGTGATCCAGGACAGTTCTGAGGAATTTATGAGAAAGAATGTTCTCCACATTCAGAGGAAGAACTTTGGGAGTAGAAACACAGAAGAAAAACAATTGCCTGATCACATGGGTGAATGGGTATATAATTAGATATATTGACTCAAAATGAGGACCTTAGCACAAATATCAATAATATGGAAATAGGTTTTGATCAATGACACATGTAAAATACAGTGGAATTGCTCATTGACTACTAGAGGGGGTTGGGAGGAGGAGAGGGATAGAACATGAATCCTATAACCACGGAAAAATATTCTAAATTAATTAATTAAATAAAAGATAGTATTAAAAAAAACTTGGGGAAAAAATAGCTTGTCCTGGGCTATGCAATTTATAGTCTAGTCTGAGGCTAGCTTGAATTCAAGTCTTCCTGACTCCAGGTCCAGCACTCTATCCACTATATCATGAGCTGTCTCTGATATGTACCCATGTAGCTTGTAATAATATTACTTAGGAGGGGCAGCTGGTGGGCTTAGTGGATTGAGATAGTCCTAGATATGGGAGGCTCTAGGTTCAAATCTAGCCTCAGACTTTCCTAGCTGTGTGACCCTGGGCAAGTCACTTAACCCCACACTACCTAGCCCTTCCACAGTATTGATTCTAAGACAGAAGGTAAGAGTTTAAAAAAAAAGAGTATTACTTGGTCAAATGGTCCTAGTTCAATGACTTTGGGGGTATAGTTCAAAATTGCTTTCTAGAATGGGAAAGTCAAAATTCACAGCTATGCCAGTAGAGCACTTGTTCTCCTATAATCCCTCCCAAAATTGTCATTTTCTTTTTTTTTTGTCATCTTTGCCAATCTAATGATTGTTAACTAGAACCTCAGAATTCTATTAATTTTCATTTATCTTACTGGTAATTTAGACATTGTTATTGATATCTGGTTTCTTATTTTGAGAACTGTATATTCATATCCTTTAACCATTTATCCATTGAGAATCACTCTTGTATTCATGTATTTAACTGCAGTTTGTTGTTGTTATTTGTAAAGAACATCTTTGATTTCATCTAACTAAAATATTATGCAGTTCATCTCCTATGAACTTCTCTGTTTGGTCAAGAACTCTTGCCAATTCCTGGTGTGAAACATCTCTGTTTTCACTTTCCTCTTCTTTGTCAGTCAACCAGTACTTTCCATGTCCCAGGCACTGTGCTAAATTCTGAATATACAATGAAAGACAAAAACATCATCAGTGCCATAAGAACACCCACAATCTAATAAGGGAGACAACATGCAAATAAATGGCGTTTTGTATCTAGCTCATGTGTACATTTGGAACTCAATATGGCAAAATGTCTGAGATTTTGGTTTGATCCAAATTTCTACTAAATTGCTTTCCAGTTTTCCCAACAATTTTTTGTCTTTATCTTTCTTGAATCCTTTGCCTCAGTAATCAAAATCCTTGGGTTTTCCAAATATCTTACTACTGCTGCTGTAAAAAATAATCTTTAAGAAATCCCCAATATTGATTGCTTTAGCCATTCATTTCTTGATGATATCTAAAAGTTAATCTCAGCTGTTAACCAGGACTATCACCTAAGTCAAGCCAATATATATATTTTTTTAGAAATTAAGTTTTTTTGGGGGGGACACCTGGGTGGCTCAGTGAATTGAGAGTGAGACCCAGAGGCTCAATGTTCTGGGTTCAAATCTGGCCTCAGACACTTCCTGGCTGTGTGACCCTGTACAAGTCACTTAACTCCCTTTTCCTAGCCCTTACTGCTCTTCTGCCTAGGGATCAATGTACAGTATTAGTTCTAAGATGGAAAGTAAGGGTTTAAAAAAAAGAAAAAAGAATTAAGTTTTGGGTCAGCAAGGTAGCACAGTGGATAAAGTCCCAGACATAAGGTTAGGAGGACCTGAGTTCAAATGTGGTCTCACATACTTCCTAGATGTGGGACCCTGGGCGAGTCACTTATTCCCAATTACCCAGCTCTCACCCTTTTGTGTTAGAATTGTTATTAAGGCAGAGAGTAAAGAACTTAAGTTACTTTGAGCAGCAATACCTGATTAATCATTTGAGTTAATTATTTAGGTATAGGAAAATATGAAGTGAGAAGTATGTTTTATAAGAAAACAAACAGTCATTAAGTTAGAAATCACAAGTATAAACTTTTTCTGTTAATTGGAAACTCTCCTTACAGCCCCTGCAACCAGAAAACCCCAAGACTTCTAGTACTGCTTACAAAGGACTGTGACTCTCTTGCTTCACTAAGGTTGTCAAACACCTACAACATTTCATAGAATATTAGCAAAGCCTACATAAATCTGAGCTCTGGCACTTTGCAAACTATGGTTCACATCTTGCATATCCACAACTTTTCTGTTTTGTTTTGGGTTTTTTCCTCATTGTGAAAATCACATCCTCTTAATGTAATCATCACTAACACCTCCTGTAAGTCCTCTCTAGAAGTTCTTTTTCACTTTAAAATAAGCTTTTTAAATCATTCATTTGTTTCTCTGACAACTGGGGATCAGTAGACCTTATTTCATGGCAATCACTGACCTTGCAATAAAAAAAAATATGCTCAGAAACTTGTTTTTCCCAGTCTTTTCATTTTTGTGTAAATTTATTTTTAATACTACTATATGGGGGTATAGCTAGGTGGCTCGGTGAATTGAGAACCAGGTCTGGAAACAGGAGGTCTGGGATTCAAATGTGACCTCAGACATTTTCTAGCTGTGTGACTGGGCAAGTCACTTAACCCCCCCCCCACCCCCAATGCTTAGTTCTACCATTCTTTTGCCTTGGAACCAATACACAGTATTGAGTCCAAGATGGAAGAGAAAGGTTTAAAGAAAAAAGAAGCAAAAGAAGGAGCTACATGGATTAATTCATTAACTATATCACATGCAGAAAGTGGACATTTTCTTATGGTAAGAGTTCACTCTCCTCAGGGACTAAGGTGGTAGAGGCAAGAATATGTCCCTAAAAAAGTCTGAATCTTCTGTTCTTGATATATTTCTTCAGTAAATAGCCCTTTGTTAAAGCAAATGAATGTTAATTGATTAAATGAAACTAGAGTGCTAATCACTGGCTATTAAAGCTGGGGGAAAACATACCAGAATATATTCTTAATAGCATTAAAGAATAACACTGTTCCACCCTGCCCCACGCTATAAAGATACCTGTGGAACCCAAAGGGTGTAATGTAGTCAGCTTCATTCTGAGGGTGAATCTTTTCTTTTTACACTTACAAAAATCTCATTAAGTATCTTTTTCTCCACCAAAATATTCATGGCTGCATTTGTGTGTGTGTGTGTGTGTGTGTGTGTGTGTGTGTGTGTGTGTGTGTGTGTGAGAGAGAGAGAGAGAGAGAGAGAGAGAGAGAGAGAGAGAGAGCAAAGAATTGAGAACAAATTAGATTCTCATCAAATGGGAAAATGGCTAAATAAATTGTGGTATATAGTTGGTTAGTTGTTGTCTTTCATACTTGAAGAGGGCCAAAATAACATTGCTATTGGTAATTTCCTTAGACGAGCATAAATTGGACTTAAGTGAAGCAGAGTTACACAAAGTAGTCAACTTCATTCTCTCTTCCAGAGTCTATGAAGCCCAGTGGCAAGACAAAAGTCAAGATGACTGGTGATGGCTCAGGATGCACTGGATAACCTTGGCTTCTTCTCTTACTAACTAATCTCTTAGTGCTACACAGCACCTACTTCTACACATTCATGACTCTTGGAACAAATTGTTCTCATTTGCCCTGCCACTGAGGGCAGAGAGTTTGAATCATGTCAATTACCCTCAGCCTGATTTAGCCCACATGTCCGCATAGTTTAAGGGGGTATATATGCTACAATTTCTTGGGGCCACAGGTGAGAACTGGGTGACAGATGGACACGAAAGGAGGAAAGCAGAAGAGAAGGGCTCAGCAAGTTCTCACACCAGAGGCACTGATCTTCTCTGAACATTCCATATACCCCGTGAATGAAATGGAAAATTACCATGTTATTAAAAAATCACACATGTAATGAATACAGAGAAGTAGAGAGTTATAAGAATTGATAGAGTAAAGTTAGCAGATCCAAGGAAGCTGAAGAAAATGTATACAATTACAATAGTTAAATGGAGAGAATAGTCACAAATCAAAAAACAAAACAGAATAAAAGTGAACATGACAAAATTATAATGACCAAGAATGATTGGAATGGACTTCCGGTTAAGATGGCAGCAGAGTAAGGAGCAGTTGCTCAATCTCTCCTAACGGAAGCATACAGGACTCCTCAAGGGGAAATAAAAACGAACCCAGACAAATGAAGGAATCCTACAACAGGGTACAACATTGAAGGTACACAGAATCGGGGCATCTCCACGCTATAAAGGGGTGAAACAGCTCTCACTAAAACGTGAGAGGAAGAAGCCCCTTCCCCACCCCCCACACCACACACCTCGCACAATGCCAAGGCCAATGGACAAGAGTGAAAACAGGACTGGGGCAACCAGTAAATCACTAGCAGCCCCAGGGCTTGTACCTGTGTGCTGCAAGACGTGGGATCCCAAGTGGCTGGGGGATGCACACAGACTTTCCCAGCTTCTGTTCAGGTGAAGGCACGGCCTCAGGCACAGACAAAGATCTCTAACACAGGGACTTTCCTGAGCATCTGCACTGTTGAAGGCATTGCTCCAGGCGCGAATTAAGATCTCCAGCCCACTGACTTTCCCTAGCTTCTGCATGGGTGAAGACAGTGCCCTAAGTGAGAATAAAGATCTCCAGCCCAGGCTTGGACCTAGAGTGAGGACCTGGAGCAGACAGGAGTGAGGCTGTGGAAGCA
Source organism: Gracilinanus agilis (assembly GCF_016433145.1). Taxonomy (NCBI): domain Eukaryota; kingdom Metazoa; phylum Chordata; class Mammalia; order Didelphimorphia; family Didelphidae; genus Gracilinanus; species Gracilinanus agilis. The sequence goes on from NC_058132.1 coordinate 402,752,980, forward strand.
GCCCCTGAGACTGCTGAAGGAGCCTCGGGCAGAGGGGCAGACCTGGGTCTACCAGGAGGCCTGACCCCGAGGACAAGGAGACCGGAGCCCCTGGGAGCTTAGAAAGCGCAGGCAGATCCTGAGTGTGAAGACAAAGCTGAAAAGGGGTGGGGCTAATGATGGCAAGCCGAGAACTCTAGAAGAAGAAAAAGATTATCAAGAAAAACTCTGGAACACTCGACAACTTTTACACAGAGAAAATCCAGACAACAGAGGAGGACAAGCAAGTAATCATATCCAAACCCTACTAAAAAAATGAAAGCTGGTCACAAGCTATTGAAGAGTTCAAAAATGAGATGATGAAGAAGATGGAAGAGATCTGGCAAGAAAATAACAGCTTAAAAGGCAGAATTTTGCAATTGGAAAGTGAGTCTCAGAAATCAAATGAACTGATAAGCAAATTGAACACCAGAAATGACCAGATTGAAAAGGAAAACCAAAAGATTATAGCCGAAAACCAGTCCTTAAAGGCTAGAATTGAAAAATTAGAACATAATGATCTCTCAAGACAACAAGAACAAATAAAACAAAGTCAAAAGACTGATAAAATAGAAGGAAACATGAAATATCTTAATGAGAAAGTGACAGACCAAGAAAACCAGTCGAGAAGAGACAATTTGAGAATCATTGGTCTTCCAGAAAAGGCAGAAATTAATAGAAACTTGGACACCATACTTAAAGAAATTATTCAGCAAAATTGCCCTGAAGTTCTACAACAAGAGGGCAATATAGACATTGAAAGGATCCATAGATCACCCTCTAAACTGGAAACAGAAAAGTCAACATGAAGTAATATAATAGCAAAATTCAAGAGCTTTCAAGTAAAAGAAAAAAACCCTACAAGAAGCCAGAAAAAGACAATTCAAATATCAAGGAGCACCAATCACAATCACACAGGATCTGGCAGCCACCATGCTAAAAGACCGCAAGGCTTGGAACACGATATTCAGAAAGGCAAGAGAGCTGGGCCTTCAGCCACGGATCAACTACCCATTGAAACTGACTATATACTTCCAGGGGAAAATATGGGCATTCAACAAAATTGAAGATTTCCAAGTTTTTGCACAAAAGAGATCAGGACTAAATGGAAAGTTTGATACTCAACCACATAAATCAAGAGAAATATGAAAAGGTAAATAAGAAACAGAGGGAAAAGAAAGAAAACATAATTTTTTAAATTTGACTCTTTAAGGGCTTAAATAAGATCTAATTATCTGTATTACTATGTGGAGAAATGCTATGTATAATTCTCTGTAGTGAACTCTATTCACTATTATAATATTCACTATTATAGCAACCAGAAGAATAATTCATAGGGAGAGGATAGGATACTAAATGGTCTAAGATGACATGGGGGTGGGAAAGAGGGGGGGAAAGTAGGGGAAACCAAGAAAAATCTGAGTAAATAAAAAAATAGGGTATTCTATTACACACAAAGAGGGCATGAGAAGGGGAGGGGATAAATATTATTATAAGAAGGAGAGGAAGAGAGCATTCAGAGGGAATAATCAAACCTTACTCTCAGTGTAATCAACCCGGAGAGGGAAGAGTAGCTTTATTATCCATTGGGATAAAAAACTCTAACCCTACTGAGAAAGTCAGAAGGGATAAACCAAGGGGAGCAGGGGAGTGGGGAGGTCAAAAAAGGGAGGGGAGAAGAAGGGGGAGGGAATTCATTAGGCCTTTAAAAATAAAAACAGGGGAATAATAAAGGAGGGGGTAGAAAGGGAAGTTAATCAAGGGAGGGGATAAGGGTTACTGGCTTAAAGCAAACCACTTGTTTAAAAGGAAAAAGTATAAGAAGAAGGGGTAGAATTAGGAGAGGATACCAAAATGTCAGCGAATGCACAACTGACAATTTTAACTCTGAATGTGAATGGGATGAACTCACTCATAAAACGGAAGCAAATAGCAGAGTGGATCAGAAATCAAAATCCTACCATATGTTGTCTACAAGAAACACATATGAGGTGGGTAGACACACACAAGTTTAAGGTTAAGGGCTTGAGCAAAATCTTTTGGGCATCAAATGAAAAAAAGAAGGCAGGAGTGGCTATTATGATCTCTGACAAAGCCAAAGTAAAAATAGATATGATTAAAAAAGACAGGGAAGGTCATTACATCCTGATTAAAGGCAGTATAAACAATGAGGAAATAACACTGCTCAATATATATGCATCAAGTGGTATTGCATCCAAATTCATAAAGGAGAAAATGGCAGAGCTCAAGAAGGAAATAGATAGTAAAACCATGATAGTGGGAGATCTAAATATTCCTCTTTCAGATCTAGATAAATCAAACCAAAAAATAAATAAGAAAGAGGTAAGAGAGGTGAATGAAGTCCTAGAAAAATTAGATTTAATTGATATGTGGAGAAAAATAAATAGGGGCAAAAAGGAATACACCTTCTTTTCAGCTGCACATGGTACATTCACAAAGATTGGCCATTTAATAGGACATAGAATCATTGCAAACAAATGAAAAAGAGCAGAAATAATAAATGTAACCTTCTCAAATCATAATGCAATAAAAATAATAATTAGTAAGGGCACCTGGCCAGGCAAATCAAAAACTAATTGGAAATTAAACAATATGATTCTCCAAAACCAATTTGTCAAAGAAGAAATCATAGAAACAATCAACAATTTCATTGAAGAGAATGAAATGATGAGACATCCTACCAAACTCTGTGGGATGCAGCCAAGGCAGTAGTCAGGGGGAAACATATCCTTGAATGCATATATTAACAAATTAAGGAGGGCAGAGATTAATGAATTGGATATGCAACTCAAAAAATTAGAAAGCGAACAAATTAAAAACCCTCAGATGAAAACTAAATTAGAAATACTAAAAATTATGGAAGAAATTAATAAAATCAAAAGAAAAAGAACTATTGAATTAATAATTAAGACTACAAGCTGGTATTTTGAAAAAACAGATAAAATAGACAAAGTACTGGTCAATCTAATAAGGAAAAGGAAAGAAGAAAACCAAATTGACAGTATCAAAGATGAAAAGGGAGACCTCACCTCTAATGAAGGGGAAATTAAAGCAATCATTAAAAATTATTTTGCCCAATTATATGTCAATAAATATAACAATTTAGGAGATATGGATGAATATTTACAAAAATATAAACTGCCTAGATTAACAGCAGAAGAAATAGAATACCTAAATAATCACATATCAGAAAAAGAAATTGAACAAGCCATCAAAGAACTCCCTAAGAAAAAATCGCCAGGGCCTGATGGATTCACAAGTGAATTCTATCAGACATTCAAAGAGCAACTAATCCCAATACTATACAAATTATTTGATATGATAAGCAAAGAAGGAGTCCTACCAAATTCCTTTCATGACACAAATATGGTACTGATTCCAAAGTCAAGGGAGATCAAAAACAGAGAAAGAAAACTACAGACCAATCTCCCTAATTAACATAGATGCAAACATCTTAAATAGAATACTAGCAAAGAGACTCCAGCAAGTAATTAAGAAGATCATCCATCATGATCAGGTGGGATTTATACCAGGAATGCTAGGATGGTTCAACATTAGGAAAACCATCCATATAATTGACCATATCAATAGTCTAACAAACAAAAATCACATGATTATCTCAATAGATGCTGAAAAAGCCTTTGACAAAATACAGCATCCATTCCTATTGAAAACATTGAAAAGTATAGCAATAGAAGGAGCCTTCCTAAAAATAATAAACAGTATATGCCTAAAACCATCAACAAGCATTATATGCAATGGGGATAAATTAGAAGCCTTCCCAATTAGATCAGGAGTGAAACAAGGATGCCCATTATCACCTCTTTTATTCAACATAGTACTAGAAACACTAGCAGTAGCAATTAGAGAAGAAAAATAAATTGAAGGTATCAAAATAGGCAATGAGGAGACTAAGCTATCACTCTTTGCAGATGATATGATGATCTACTTAAAAAATCCTAGAGAATCAACTAAGAAGCTTGTAGAAATAATCAACAACTTTAGCAAAGTTGCAGAATACAAAATAAATGCACGTAAATCATCAGCATTTCTATATATTTCCAACACATCACAGCAGCAAGAGGTAGAAAAAGAAACACTATTTAAAATCACCCTAGACAATATAAAATACTTGGGAATCAATCTAACAAAACAAACACAGCTATTATATGAAAACAACTACAAAACACTTTCCAAACAAATAAAACTGGATCTGAACAATTGGAAAACCATTAATTGTTCATGGGTAGGAGGAGCTAACATAATAAAAATGAACATTCTACCCAAATTAATTTTTCTATTTAGTTCCATACCTATCAAATTACCAAAAACCTTCTTTACTGAATTAGGAAAAACTATAACAAAGTTCATTTGGAATAACAAAAGATCAAGAATATCAAGCGAAATAATGAAAAAAATGTGAAGGAAGTGGGTCTAGAAGTACCAGATATTAAACTATACCATAAAGCAGCAGTCATCAAAACAATATGGTACTGGCTAAGAGATAGAAGATCAGTGGAATAGACTTGGGGTTAATGACGTCAGCAAGACAGTGTAAGATAAACCCAAAGAGCCCAATTTTTCGGGTATGAATCCACTATTTGACAAAAACTGCTGGGAAATTTGGAAAACAATATGGGAGAGATTAGGTGTAGATCAACATCTCACACCCTACACCAAGATAAATTCAGAATGGGTGAATGACCTGAATATAAAGAGGGAAACTATAATTAAGTTAAGTGAATACAAAATAGTATACCTGTCAGATCTCTGGGAAAGGAAAGATTTTAAAACCAAGCAAGAGTTAGAGAAAATTACAAAATGTAAATGAAATGGTTTTGATTATATTAAGCTAAAAAGCTTTTGTACAAACAAAAATAATGTAGTCAAAATCATAAGGGAAACAACAAATTGGGAAAAAATCTTTATAACAAAAAACTCTGACAGGGGTCTAAATATACAAGGAGTTAAATCAATTGTATAAAAAATCAAGCCATTCCCCAATTGAAAAATGGGCAAGAGACATGAATAGGTATTTTCAGGTAAAGAAATCAAAAGTATCAATAAGCACATGAGAAAGTGTTCTAAATCTCTAATAATTAGAGAAATGCAAATCAAAACAACTCTGAGGTATCACCTCACACCCAGCAAATTGGCTAAAATGAAAGAAGGGGAGAGTAATGAATGCTGGAGGGGATGTGACAAAATTGGGACATTAATGCATTGCTGGTGGAGTTGTGAACTGATCCAACCATTCTGGCTGGCAATTTGGAACTATGCCCAACGGGCTATAAAAGAATGCCTGCCCTTTGATCCAGCCATACCATTGCTGGGTTTGTACCCCAAAGAGATCATAGATAAACAGACTTGTATGAAAATATTTATAGCTGTGCTTTTTGTGGTGGCAAAGAACTGGAAAATGAGGGTATGTCCTTCAATTGGGGAATGGCTGAACAAAACTGTGGTATATGCTGGTAATGGAATACTATTGTGCTAAAAGGAATAATAATCTGGTGGAATTCCATGTGAACTGGAAAGACCTCCAGGAACTGAGAAGAGCCAGAAGAACATTGTACACAGAGACTGATATACTATGGTAAAATTGAATGTAATGGACCTCCGTACCAGCAGCAATACGATGACCCAGGACAATTCTGAGGGATTTATGGTAAAGATGCTACTCACATTCAGAGGAAGGACTGCAGGAGAGGAAACATAGAAGATAAACAACTGCTTGAATGCAGAGGCTGAGGCGGACATGATTGGGGATGTAGACTCGAAACTACCACACCAATGCAACTAACAACAATATGGAAATAGGCCCTGAACAAGGACACATGTTACAACCAGTGGAAATGTGTGTCAGCTATGGGTGGGGGGAGAGCGGGGTGTGAAGGGGAAAGTAGGGGCATAAAGTATGTAAACAGGTTAAAAATGAATATTAATAAATGTTAAAAAAAAGAATGATTGGAATGAAGAAATATGAGAAAGGATACTCCATACCTCTTTGGAGGTATAAGATACACAGATGATATACAATGAATATGTTTTCGAAATTTGTCAATGTATTGATTACTTGTATGCCTTTTTATCTCCTTAAAAATGCTACTTGTTAAATTAGTTCAGTGATGGCAAAACTATTACATGGGTGCCAAAGATAGCATGCAAAGAGCTCTCTGTGGGCAATCCCAGCCTACACACACACACACACACACACACACACACACACACACACACACACACACACAGAGTTTATTACTACTAGAAAGGCAGAGGGACTCCCTCCCCCTTTCCACCAGGCCTAATGACTTTTTTTCACATCCCCTGCCCCTCTGCACAACAGCCAAGGGGAGCACATAGGGGGTAAGGTTCTGCTCACAGGCAGCAGAGCTGGAGGGGAGGAGAGAGCTCAGGCCACTCCTCTTCCCCCTCTACACTTGCCTAGGACATTCCTCACTTCATCCACCCCTCCAACCAGCAGGGCAATGGGAGTGCTTCCTCCCTCTCCTGGGGTAAGGGTAAGGTAAGGGGGGGGGGCAGAACACACCTGGAACTCAGAGTTGGGGAGGGTCAGGGCACTCACTCTCTGGGTAGGGGGTGGGCACAGCACTCATTCGGGGGGCGGGGTGTTGGCGGTACAGGAATTCTATCTCTGAAAGGTTCACCATCACTGAATTAGATGGCTCTCTGAGAGGGGAATAGGGAGAGATATTGAGGGAAACTATGACAATGTAAGAAATGATATATCCACAAATAACTTATTTTTTAAAGTCTATTTCCTAAAAACCTGGAAATGAGAATTCATTTCTTCTTGCTGCCTTTTCCCCATTGGGAGTCAGAATATTGTTTACAACATCACAAGCATATTTTCATAGCATAGACCTATAACATCAGGGGAGAAGTAAGACTTTACAAGGATTATCAATTCTATGATTTTTTGAGAAACAGAAAGAGATTAAAAGAAAGAATTACAAAGACCCCTTGATAATATGCATACATAGTATCTAAGCAGAGAAAAAAGAAACAAAAGTTGCTTTAACTTGACCTACACAATGATCCAATCTTTGCTAAGTCTATTGAATGAAAACGGACAGTTAGATGGTATAGTGGATAGATTTCTGCATCTGGAGACAGATCTTTCTGAGTTCAAGTCTGGTCTTAGAGACATATTAACTCTCTAGGCAAGTCACTTAATCTTATTTTCCTTTGTTTCCTCATTTATAGAATAAGCTGGAGAAGAAACTGGCAAGTCATTCCAGTAACTTGGCCTGGAAAATCGCAAATGGAGTCACAAAGTATTGGACATGACAATGTTTTAACAACAACAAATAGACATAGTAGTGGTATCTCTGGGTCACAGTATGTACAGTTTAATAACTTTTTAGTCATAGATCTAATTTGCTTTCTAGAATGTCTTGTAATAATTGAAACTTAATCTTGGAGACTTTATACTAAATTTATAAATATTTATTAGTAAATTTTATAACTTTATAAAATTTATTAGTAAAACAAAAAAATGGCAGAGAACCCTACTTCTTCTTCTGCTTTACCTGCTGCCTTTTTTTAGGTTTAGTCTAAACCCTTTCCCTGAGATTTTCTAATTGGCCAGGGTTTCACTTCAGTACCTACTCATCACCTCCCTTAACTTCTGTTGGTCAGGAATCACACCTGCCTCACTGGCAAATTAGGACACATGACTCTGTAATACCCTACAAGGTAAGTCTTTTGGTATTGGGGGGTTCCCCTAAATATTTAACTTTCAAAAGCTGGACAAGTTCACATTTCTCCTGACTGTGAATTTAGGTAACTTTTTTTTTCACAGCCCCCCACCCAATGTCATTTTCCTTTTTAAGTCAACTTTGCCAATCTGATGTGTATGTGTATGAAGTGGAACTTCAAAGTTGCTTTTATTTGTATTTTTCTAATAATTTGTGAGGATAGCTAGGTGGTACAGTGGACAGAGTATCAGTCCTGAAGTTGAAGACCTGATTTCAAAACCAGCGTCAGACACACCTTCTAGTGATATGCCCTGAGCAAGACACTTAACCCTGTTTGCCTCAATTTCTTTGTCTGCAAAATGAGCTGGAGAAGAAAATGGCAAACCCCTCCAATATCTTTGCCAATAAAATCTCAAATGGGCTCATGAAGAGTCAGATATGCCTGAAAAAAAACTGAACAACAAAAAAAATAATTTATGATGTGGAATATTTTATATATAGTTATTAATAGCTACCTAAAACTGCTTTTGATAATTTATCAAATAGGCAATTCTAGGCAAATCTTTAAATAAGTTATAGAAAAGGTACTGGCCTAAATTCATAAAGGTAATTCCTTTACATATGAGTTCTTTATGTCAATAAAATGACAAAATCTAATTCCCTATATCATGACACATTTGAGAATTTATTTTTGTGGGTAAGTTAAGAATAACTGTGAATGCATTCTGGAACATGTATGAGAAAATACAATTTTACTTCCATATCAATAATTAGGCTTAACTAGTAGAGGTTTTCCTTTTATGAATAAGTAAAAATTATTTGGGATTAGAGTATCAAAATATTAGCCCAGGCAACACAAGCAGAGCTCTACTTACTTAGTGATTATGCAGTTTATATGCAAATGCTCTATTTCTAAAATATTTCTAAGGAGTTTATTTCTCTAACTTCACATAAATATTTTATAATATAACCTTTGCCCCCAACTATTCGTTTGCTCTGGAAGGCTGTTTTTTTTTAAATAAGCTGAGAAAACCATTTGGAACAACTATTATAATTGCTGTAAAAGTTTTACTCTTGGTGTCATGCAGAGTTTACAAAGAGTTTTCCCAGATAGAATCACATTTGATCCTCACAGCAGTCCTGTGAGACGGATAAGACTCTCTGACTACTATGCCAGAGATTAATTCACAGTTTGAGCCCAAATATATATACATATATGTATGATACATACATGGATGAGTTATGTATATTTAAATATGTGTATAACTAACTGTACGTGGACCAGATTTGTTATTTCATGTACATATATACATTTGTTGTTGTTCTTCAGTCTTCAATCATGTCTGACTCTTTATGATTGCATGGACTACATAGCACACCAGGCTCTTTTATCCTCCACTATCTCCTGAAGTCTGTCCAAAGCTCCTTTTCATTACTTCCAAGACATTATCTATCCATCTCATCTTCTGCCCTTCTGTCTTATTCAATGTCACCTTCTACCTCCCCCACACTACACCCCATCCCTTTCTCTTTTTGTCTTCAATCTTTCCTGACATCAGAAACCTTTCCAATGAGTTTTTCCTTCTCTTTGTGTGGCCGAAGTATTTAAGCTTCAGCTTCAGTATTTGCTATAGTCTGCATTAATTTCTTTAAGTATTGACTGATTTGATCTCCTTCCTCTCCAAGTGATTCTCAAAAGTCTTCTCCAGCATCACAATATGAAAGCATCGATTCTATGGTGTTTTTAGTTTTCCTTATAGTCCTACTCTTGTAGCCACTGGAAAGACCATAGCTTTGACCACACAGACTATTGTCAGCAAAGTGATGCCTCTGCTTTTTAATATGTTGTCCAGATGTGCCAGTAAGCAGCTTTAATTTCATGGCTACAGTTGCTGTTTGCAGTGACCTTTGAGCCCAAGAATATGGATAAAATGCAAAACTGCTTCCATTTCATACCCTCCGTTTGCCAGGAAGTAATGGGAACAGCTGCCAAGATTTTAGTATTTTCGATGTTAAATTTCAAGCCAACTTTTACACTGTCCTCTTTCACCTCCTTCAAGAGGTTGCTTACATACACATAAGCATACACATAATAAAGAGTAACATGTTTAGTTCACAAAGATTATCTTTTGCTATTCTGGTAATAAAGAGATAACTAATGAATTCTATAAAGTATAGATGGAGTTAAGGAAAAATCTTTTGACAAATTTAAAATGTTACTGACCTAACAATGTACTGGTCTGCACACTTTCTTATTCAATGTCATCTTCTCCCTCCCACACATAAGACCCCAGAAAGAACCTTCATGGTCTTCTCTTTATTCTTTCAACAAACCTTAAAAATATAAAACCTCATATTTAACTTACTCTCAGAAACTATAGATACTCTTACTGTATCTTTGAGAGCCAAGTAGAAGTTTGAGAAAAGTATTTTCTGCTGGCAGTTGGAAATTGGTAGAAAAAAGACTTCGTATGAGCTACTTCTCCCTATGGACTCAGGGATGGTGTATTGGATTAATTTTGATCTGTGAGGTTCTATGAGGTGAAGACAGAGGGAAAGAAATCACGGATGGACTTCTTTCTTTTGAAAGCTGCTTCAAGTGTTACTTTATGAAGGAGATTCTATAAAGAGAAATATATAAAGAGAATTCTATGAAAAGTCTGCAAGGAACTGGCAGCTACAGTGTATTTTGGAAACACTTATCAGTGGTGGTTGAGAAGAGGAGAAAAAGAAAAAAGAGACTCATTTCCTTACTTTCTGAGTGACTGTATTTAACTTACATCCAGAGCAACTGAAGTTAACTCTCATTTTAAGAAATATGAAGACTCTTGAGATTCTTTAATAAATGTCTTGAGTGAACTAAATGATTCAGGATGGGGTCTTCATAAGTGAAGAGTAGGCACATATTATGTTAAAAGTTTGTAGTACTTCTTGTTGGGATTTCCTCCTAGCCAAACTATTATAAGCAGTATCTGTGTCTTTGCTTTAGTATTGACTTAATTTGTTAATAATATTTATATGAAAATGTACTATTAAGAAAGGATATTTTTAAGCTCATTTAATCAATAATGAACTGGGGTTGGAGCTTAAGTTAATTAATTAATTAATTAATAAAAATTATTGAGATGCTTATTCTTTAATAAGAAATGATTCAGTTACACCATTAGAATATTTTAGAATTTGGAATAATAAAATTAATATAGCAAAAAGTCATTATGAAGGCAGAAGGAAGGTGCCATATAAGCAATTATAGTCAACCTCAAATTCACTTAATAAATTCCTACATAAAGGGCCAGTTAGATGGTACAATTGATAGAGAACTAGGCCTAGAGTCAAGATGACCTGAGTTCAAATCCAGCCTCAGACTACCTGTATGACCCTGGGTGAGTCACTTAAACCATATTTATCTCAGTTCTCTTGTCTGAAAACTGAGATGAAGAAAGAAATGGCAAACCACTACATTATCTTTGCCAAGAAAATCCCAAACGAGGTCACAACATGTCTGAACAAACTGAACAACAATAATAATATAAGAAGACAAGAATTTTGCTAGAACAGAGCATAGAAGGAGGTTGACCTGGAGCTTCTTGATCTCTATATGAAGGAGAGAAGTTGTGGTATAGGTATTTACCCAGATGTATCTCAGATATATATCTGAAGAGGGACTTTAGTTTCCATGGTTTTGCATGAAAGGGCATGTTGTTGGAAATTAAGCAATAAGATAGACTAACAAAAATCAAGGAGGACAGAAAGAGAAGATCTAAGAATTTGGGTCAAAAAAAGATTTAGTGGATAATTACAAGAGGTCATAGCATTTACTATTTTGGGTATTTTTTTTCTTTTTCTTAGTGTTATCAGTTTTATCTTGTGTCTTTTAGGTCTGTAACTATAAGTTAAATCTTTTTAAAGTATCTTTTCTTCTGATTAGATGCTAATTTCCCAAGGAAAGGATTTGTGTCAATTGCTATTAAAAAATTTCTCCCAGTATACTGTTTTTCAATACAGTGGCCATTTAAGTACATTTAATACAGTGATATTAGGGTAATGATAGATTGGCAGCTGTTCTTTTGCACATTAATTAACACGATTGTACCTAAACCATGAAAGCAAAAGACAGGACAACTTCTACTACTTTTATACCACTTTGACCATCTACCTTTGTTTTGCTACAGCAGAGATCAGTATAAAATCTTGAGGGAATAAAAGAGAGTAAGAATTTCTCATAAAATAACTTCTAGCCCATAGGCAATGAAATCACTACCTGGGCTATATAAAACAGAGAATGTTAATAAACCACAAAGCTACAGAGACTTTAGTTTTTCTTCATGAGATTCTTTTGGGATCTAACAATGCCATGGCTGTTGTGATTGCAGGGATGCACATTATGAATCACAAATTGTTTATTTGTTTCATTTTTAAAAATTGAAAACCAAGTCTCTAGAGACACAAATGACTTTCTAGAGCTGATACAGTTTTTATCAAATCAAATCAGCATCTGTCCATTGAATATCTATGTGTAAAAACACTTCATTGTGAGATATAATCTTAGATAAATATATATTGTGTGTGACACACACACACACACACACACACACACACACACACGGTATTAGCATTTAATCTCATTAGCAACTCCAGCCTCTTATACTTTATCAGAAAACTTAAATTTGAGCCCTGTCTCTTTCCCATTCTAGTGCTGTGACCTTAGGTAAGTCATTTAATATCTCTGAGACTAAGCACCAACAACTGCATTGATTTTTCCCTGTAGACAGGGAATGTCTTGCTTTCTTATTCTGTATCCCCAACACTTAGCACATTGCCTGGCATATTAAGTGCTCAATAAATCTGTCTGTCTGTCTGTCTGTCTGTCTGTCTGTCTCTCTATCTATGTCTATTTAATCATACTTTCTTTCTCTGTCTTTCTATCATCAATATCTATTTCATAAAGCTAGATCATTTACCTCATATGGCTATTGTGAAAATTAAATGAGAGAATGTATACAAAAGTATACATAAGATGTAAAGTTCTCCACAAATTTGTTTTCATCATTTTTTATTACTCAAATAAGAGGTACTCCCTAGGAACTCTATAAACTGTATGAACCACAAAATTGCAAAAATCATCCTTTAAATTCATTGTAAGAAATCTATTTCATCTTTTCAGAGGCACCAATAAAATGGATCATGAGATACAAGGCTGATATTATATGTTTGGGGAATATTTTGTCAAGAAGACTTAGGAGTCTTCTTATTTTTTTTTCCTACAAGCATTCTGATCACAATAAGTAAGATAGCAGCAATAGGTAAGATACCTGATTTTGTTTTAGTAACAGTGAAAACAACACTGGACTGATTGGTAGGAGCCTGAGATTCTAGTTACATCTGTGTGACTTTTGTGATTCACATAACTCCTTTGAAGTGATTCACATAATTCCTTTGAAGCTTATTTCGCCTAACCTATAAAATAAATGAGTTAGAATTTTGCATAAAAATGAATAAGGGTGGGGCAGCAGGGTAGCTCAGTGGATTGAGAGTCAGGCTTAGAGACAGGAGGTCCTGGGTACAAGTCCAGCTTCAGACACTCTGTTACTATCAAGAGTAGCAGCACCTATGCCTAGAGACAGGAGGTCCTAGGTTCAGGTCTGGCCTCAGACACTTCCCAGCTGTGTGACCCTGGGCAAGTCACTTGAACCCCATTGCCCACTCTTACCACTCTTACACCTATGAGCTAATACACAGAAGTTAAGGGTTTAAAAAATAAAAAAAAAATATGAATAAAGGATATAGAATCTTAGGGCTTCAAGGAACCCTAGATGTCCTCAAATCTCAATCTTTTATTTCATGAAAGGTAAATTTGCTTAGTTGATAGCATACTGGATTTGAAATCATGAAGATCTGAATTCAAATCTGCCTTTGACACTTTCTAATGGACCAAGTAACTGTAGTCCTTAACCCACTTAACATATCAAAATCTCTGTTTCCATGTCTATGAGATGGAAATAATAATGCTTCTTATACTCCTTTCATGGAAGTACTCAAGTGAGATAAATTCTGTAAAGTGGTATGCAAATATCAGATTATTTAATAGATTAGGAAGTTGAGGTTTATGGAGGGTAAATAACCCAAATTCATATAACTAATTAGTTGTAAAAATAGGACTAAGAATATGAATTAACTCCAATCTATCTACCAGGCCAAATTTCACATTTTCACACGACTTCACAATCTCTATTTAAACTGAAATCCCAGCTGTTTTCTGAATATTACATTCTATCTCCAACTTCCATGCATTTGTACAAGCTGTCCCTCATGCTACGATTTTACTCCTTTCCCTCAAGATAATTGAAGTGGCATCTGTTTCACAGAGCTTTTCTCTCTCCTTAAATTACTTTGGATTATTTATCAGTTTATATGTTTTATCCAATGAGGAGAATGTGAAGGCAAAGGCTACTTAGTATTGTCTTTGTTATTCTACCATTTAGCACTTTATCTTTCACAATAAATATGTATTGGATTCAATGGCTCTAATGAATGAATTTTAAGATTAAAATTTGCATGTAAAAGGTTACTAAATGTTTGTCAAGTTGATTTGTATGAAAGTTAGATTCCAAAGTTTTCTTTTTTAAAAAAATCATAATTTGGAACATCAACAAAACACAAAATAATTTTTTTTTATGCATTTGTTAATATACTCACATTGAATATGTGCTTCAGTTCTTCAGTAAATCTATCATCTTATCAATATAAGCACACTCTCCAATGCAAAACATAACCCATCAATGCTTTTTATTCTTGTGGAATTGTTGTCTATTCCTTTCCACAAATTCACCATGGGGACCCACTCAACAAATTCAAAGCCTTTCTATGGACCTTTAAATAAGATGTGGGTACAAGTGCCTAGTTCACAGGGTCATTCATTATCTGTTATCCATTCTTTTTGCTACATGATTGATTTATTTCCAATTCTGGGCATTCATCTCCTGAATATATCATTTGTATCACTAAGTGAAGCTAAATTTTCATTGATAATATTCAGCAGTCTATTTATGCCTCCTCTGAATCTCTTCTTTGTCTTTTGGTCACTCACAATTTTAATTCCTCAAGGATTATGCCATCCCATTACATATAAATATATAACAGCCTGGGAAAACATTAATTTTAAAAATGGATTTGGGTATAACTTGGCATGTAATTTGTTAAATGACATCCCATTTGTTCTCCTTCCCTTGCTCAGGACATGTCTGTCCAGCTATATGAACTAATATGCCAGCTTAATAGATTGCTATCCACACAGTGTATCACCATTTGGAAACCAGCAATATTCAGCTGGTTGGCTTTCCTCATTCTCATTTAGTAGGCTTTGTAGTATTCTTAGGTTTGGTGTAGTGCCCCAATAGATAGTATGCAGTATAATATATAATACACAATATACAATGACAACCACAGGTATAAATATCTGGAGAAACTTAATCATCTAAAGGAAATTCCTCTGTGGACTATGCATCAAGTTCTCTCCTTTATGGATAAACACTTTTGGCAAACAAACACATTTATTTTATGCTTCACTTAATAAAGATCATGTATGATTATAAAATGTATGTGGGAAACACTTTTTTGGAGAAAAAACTTTAAGGATGCATTTTGCCTACTAAATCTACTGCATTTTTGTCATCAAAACAGTGAACATGTTGGGATTTTACATTTGCTTTCATTCAATTGTACAACTATAAAGATGTGGTCTGCTAGAAAATACAGTTTGAAAAACTTTGCCTTTTCCTTTCTCATAGTTTCATCAAAGATACTCTGAATACCTCTGTAAATTATTTTCTTAAAGGTTTCTCATTCAACTAGCTTCTGTCTCAGCCCTGTATATTTCAGACTATCTCAGATTTACCTATAATTTCCACTGTACCCTATAGAATCACCAAACCATAATTAGCAAACTTCCTTTCACCTTTAATCTCTTTCTTTCCATCTCTGGCCCTTATTGAAACATGTCATCCTCTTTTTTATAATTTATTTTTTATTGTATTTAAATATAACAGTATCATAATATATATGATTTATAATAAACGTAATAATTATAATAAATATGCTTATTCAAGAGAAAGAAATTTTCATACCAGTTATGTCTATAAATCTCTGTCTGATTTTTTGTCTCCTTCCCATTTCTCCTCTTTCTCCACTACCTCACAAGGCAAATAATATAAATTGTACACATATTATCATATAAAAATATTTCCCTCTTAATGACACTGCTTCTCTTGCCATTCTTACCACTTTCCTTTCCTGCCCTCAAACTCATTGATCATGAGGAGGAGTCAAAATACTATGTCACCTACTGTCACTTTCAGAATCTTTCTTTACTACCTACCTTCCCTAATTCAACTGTCTTCCTCTAAAGTTCATGATATTCAAAATTGTCACCCAATCCAGATCTTCATAGCTGTTGTGTATTATCCTTCATTATCAAAGAGTTCAGTGCTAAGCCCCTAGTCTCTTTTTTTTCTTCTTCTCATGTCTTGCTCATAGGACTTGGGATTTTCAACATATATATTGATATCTTTTTAAATACTGTAACTTCTCAGTTCTCTAATTTACTTAATTCCTATGACCTACTTCTCCAACATACCTTAGTAACACACATCAGTGATCTTGCCATCACCAATAATTATTCTACTTCTTGGTTTTTGAGCCCTGAATTTTACCTGATTATGTTTTTTAATCATTTTATCTTTCCCTTTGCCTTATGACCTATATCTGTGGTTTTCATCTTCATCATGACATCCTTTCTCACCACCTCTTAATGCTTTCCCAGGTTTTTACCTGATTCACTGGTTGCTCTATACTTCCCTTCTCTACCTTTTTCCCTTGGTGAACCAATTCAATCCTACACTATCATTTGCCTTAGAATCCTATATACCAACTTCCTTTGCCAGATCCAGTCCCTGGATTATGATATGCCTCCTTTGGTCTTAGTCATATTCAGCTGCACAGAGCTGTGGTATTTTGCAAAATAAAACTGACTGGGACTTTAAAAAATTTATGATGTCTAATCTCAACCAGGTCGTCACTGCATCAAGGCAAACATTATGTTCTTTCTTAATTGATTCACTATCCTACTCTTTACAATGGTTATTCCAAACCTGATCATCAATCCTCAAGTCACCCATAATATCCCCTTCCAACTCTTTCCCAGTGAAAGATCTTGCTTCATGCTTCATCAGATCAAACAATGACCAAATAATCATATAACCTTTCAGCAAGCTCCTTTAGTCAGCCTAGAACTGAGCAAAAAGATGAACAGGAACTTAAAAAACTAGAAGACTCTTACTAAAGAAATCAGGACAAATGCATGGAAAATATTAAGAAATTACCAGGCAAACATACAATTCTCTGCTGGGAAAATCCCAGCTAGGCAGAATTTAGTCAATACCCTGACCTGGGGGGTGGTGATATGAGATATTAAAGAGATCTTCCTCAAGGAAGCCTCAAGAAAGACAGAAGACCCTGATAGGGACAGCTAACTAAAGAGCTCTGTCTAGAGACTTTAAAGCCCACCAGCCCTCTGAGCATAAGTACTCTAAGGAGATAGAAATCAGTAGTAGGAACCCCGGAAAGTGAGGCCAGAAACAAATAGAGCCTGACCCTATTTGTGTGTGACATCTCAGAGAATGGAAGGATCAGAATCTGTCCCTGACACTAAATTTCAAATCAAGAAACGAGGCTAGAGATTTAAGTAAAGAGAAAAAGATAAACACCATGAGAAAATATAGATCAAGTCATTTAAGAAGAAAACATCTGAGAACAATGTTAAAATAATTATAGAAAGATATCTTAGCTACAAGAAGTACCAATAATGTCTTGAAGAAATAAAGGGATTATAAGAGGAGATGAAAACTATGGAAGGAAGACTTGCGAAAGATAATTAATACCTTAGAATTAAAAGTGGCAAACTTTAACATAGAAAGAGATTCCATGAAAATTGGAATGGGTCAAACAGAAATGAATGATTCCATGAGAATAAAAAAATTATAGCAAAATAATGAAATAAAAAAATTTAAAAAGAAGAAAATATA
Organism: Gracilinanus agilis; assembly: GCF_016433145.1. Taxonomy (NCBI): domain Eukaryota; kingdom Metazoa; phylum Chordata; class Mammalia; order Didelphimorphia; family Didelphidae; genus Gracilinanus; species Gracilinanus agilis. The sequence goes on from NC_058132.1 coordinate 402,770,816, forward strand.
AATATCTTAGACAAATATTTTTTAAACCTGATCTGAAAAGTCAGAGAGATAATCTAAGAATTATTGGACAATCTAAAAGGTTAAGCCTAGATAATAAATGCTAGATATTTGAAGAGATCATAATCTATAAGAATCAAAAGGAAAAGTGGAATAGAAAGAATATATCCATCACCTATGGGAAGAAGCAAACCATTAAGCAAAATGCAAACTCTCAGAAATGTCATTGTCGAAATTCAGATCCTACAGTTAGAGAAAAAAGACAAAATTCAGATAATACAGGTTAAAGAAAAAATATCACAAGCAATCAGAAAGAACGATTTCAAGGATCAAGGGACTATAGTTAAACTACTGGGCAACTATCCTATGACAGAGATCTTGCAATATGGTATTTCAAAAGATAAATAATATAAGCTTATCACAAATAATATAAGCTTATAACAAAGAATATCATCCTACAAACCTGATTATATGTCTACAGAGGCAAAAATAGATCTGTAATGGAATAAAGAACTTTTGATAATTCCTAAAGGAAAAATCAGAACTTAGTAATAGCCTTGAAATACAAACATAAAAGTTGAGAGAAAATGAGAAAGGTAAATACATTTGAACACTTAGAAGGAGCTGCAGGATGATGGAATGCCTATATTCTAACAAGGGAATAAGAAACAAGTATTCCTTCAGAACTGTAATATATTTAAAGGTCACAGAGGAAGTTAAATATGATAAACTTATGGCCTTGCTGTCATTTTTTTCTGTTTTGGTAGTCTTACGAGAAGAAAGAAAAGTGAATATTCTAAGAAAGAAAGCAGGAAAAAGAGATGGACCCAAGTAACAAATGTAATCAGGATGCACAAGATGCACAGAATGCAAACATTAATGAAGGAGATGGGAAACTAGTTTCATATGAACCTCCTTGAATCTGAACTGGACAAAAGATTCACACAAATAGACACAAACATATGTGCACATACAAAGTTTGCTCTAAAAGTATATTAAATTAAACAGAGAAGCAAACAGAAAAAGGATATGGGAAGAGAGCACTTCAGAAGTAGGGTAGGATTAGTGAGAGAAAAGTCATAGGCAAATGAGTTCTAATGTTGGTGAGTGTATTATGAAAGGAAGATTAGAAGTAAATAAAAAGTAAAAATTTGTGTTTGGAGAATGGGCAAGGAGTAGAGAAGGGAAGTCTAAGAATAAGAAGGACTGCTAATTTATATGCCATTAATTTTGAACTTTTCATCTCCTTTCCAGTAAAGAGAGAAGTAGGATGTGAGGGAGTTGACAGGGAAAAGACAATGGAGGAAGATATGTAATTAACAATCATAATCATGAATGTGAATGGGATGCACTCTCACAAAAAAACAGAAAAGGATAGATGAATAGGTCAGAAAGCACAATTGAACATTATAATGTTTACAAGACATTTGAAATGTAAATATTCACACAGTTAAAATAAAAGATTGGAGCAAAATTCATTTCAGGTGAGTTCAAAAGTGCAAGGGATAGTAATCATGAACTCAAACAAGGTAGCAATAAAAATAAACATGATGAAAAGATATAAAAAGGGAAACTACATTATACTTAGAGGCACTAGAGACACATAAATAATATCAGTACTTAATATACAAAATCTAAATACTTAAAGAAGGTTGTTAAATTACAGGGAGACATAGATATCAACCTATAATAATGGTGAACTTCAATATGTACTTTCATATCTAGACAAATCTAAGAAAAGGATGAACAAGAATGAAATTAAGGCACTGAATAGAATCTTGGAAAAGATAGATATAATAAATTGTTAATGATTAATTACTGGTAAGAAAAAGGTAGCATACACTTTAGTCACTTTTTCAAAAATTACACAAGTATTAGTAAAATTACTAGCAAATTAGTAAAATTTCAAAAATAAATGCAGGAAAATAGAAATATTAAGCACATTTACTGATCATAATACAAAAATTATATTAAAAATTGAAAATAAATTGGAGACCATATCACTTCATCCTGAAAATTGGTGGGTCAGAGTATAAATAAAAAGAAATAGATAATTCTATTAAAGAAAATGATAAGCAGGAGAAAATATATTAAAATTTTAGGGCATGTAGCTAAAGCAATTCTTTGGGAAAAAAACATAAATCTTTAAACTCTGTCCAAAAAGAAGGAAAGAAAATTCAAGAGGATATTGAACTAAAAAATTAAAAATAGCAAACACTGAGAACTAATTTATACATTCTATAAAGAAAAGATAGACAAAAGGAAAAAAAGATTGAATTGATAAATAAAACTAGGGAATGTTCTATTAAATATATGAGATAGATAAATAATTTTTTTTGAAAAGAAGAAAAAAAACTAAATTGCCAGAGGCAAAAATGAAAAAAAAGAAAATTCACTAGATAAAACAAAGTAAAAGAAATGATCTGGAATTGTTTTATCCATTTATGTGCAAACAAAACCAATGACAAATGAAATGCATGGACATTTGCAAAAATGTAAAATATTCAAATTAGCAGAATAAGAAATGGATTATTTAAATAACTAAATTTTAGGAAAAGAAACTGAATAAATCACAAATAAAAGTCCAAAGAGTGAAACAATCAGGACCAGACAGCTTTACAAGTTAATACTATAACATACTTTCAGAAAAGTTAATTTCAGTATTGTATAACCTATTTGTAAAAGAGTAAAAAGAAAAAATCTTCCCAAAGACTTTCTATAAATATGATCTTAATGACTAAACCAGGGATAGATGTAACAGAGAAAGAAAACTATATTCCACTATCTCTAATTTAGACCAGTATAAAAATGTTAAATAAAATAATAGCAAAGAGATTATAATTATGACCAGAAATGATTTATTCTAGGAACTTAATGGTTGGTTCAATATTTGGAAAACTATAAACGTAAAAATAATTTTTTTAAAATAAAAGAAAATGTCATTATATCAATATTGGCTGAGGGAAAAGGCTTTTTTAAAAATTTTAAAGAAAAAAGTTGTTTTTGTTAGAAATACTAAAGTTCAAAGAATAAATAGTTCTTTCCTTAAAAAATACTGTATATCTAAAATTAAAAATTCAATATAGTATGTTAAGGAGAAAGACTAGAGGCTTTTTCAATTATTTCAGAGTTAAAGCAAGGATGGCCATTATAATCTCTATCATTTGATATATTGCTAGAACTTTTTAGTTTAACAATAAGAAAAGAAAAAGAAACAGGAAAATAGCACACACAAAGAGAAAACACATGCATTTTTTTTTCAGAAGATAATGGCCTATTTAGAGAATACTAAAGAATCACCTAAAGTTAATTAAAACAATAACTTCAGTAAATTCATGTGATAAAAAACAGCCCCCAGACAAATCATCAGCCTTTTTGTATACTATCAAAACATTCAGCAGGAAGAAATAGAAAGGTTTGCCGGAAATGAGACAGTGTAAAGTAGGCAGAGCTTAGAGAAACATTTATATACTTGTAATAATATTTTCAAAAAAACTCCAAGTATTTTCAAAGTTGTTCAGTGTAAGTAGTAACAAGATTATAGAGAACTGATGCTGAAGCAAGCTCTCCACCTCTTCACAAAGAAGTCATGGACACAAGGAGAAGAATGAGATTTATGTCTTTAGAAATGAGATATATCATGATTTGCTTTTACTATGCAAATCATGGTGTATAAGGGGTTTCCTTCTTTTTCTTTTTAAATTTGGAAGAAAGGAATTGAGAGGAGAGAGAAGTTAATGATAGGGTTGTCCCAAAAAAGAAAAAGGAAATTAGAGAAAAGAGTGTCTGTGAAGTTATTTCTTAATGCACAAAAGAGTACAGAAAAAAGTCTCAAATAAGACCCAAATAAACAGGACATTTGAAAGTTACATTAGAATTTATTATATTTTTAACATATTTATATATTTAAAAGGAAAAGCAAGTTGTATATAGTAGATATTAGTGGTTGTATGTACATTCCTCTTTTTCTCTCTGACTTCACATGTGGAAAAGTTCAGAATTAAAGTTTAAAGTTCAGAATAAAAATAAATACATTTAAAAATAAATATTTATCAGCTGGAGTAATTTTCAGGAGACATTTTATACTCCTCCTGGTGATGGTGAATATACATTGGTTGTATATCAAAAAAATGTATTGATGTGAATATCTTTTCCTTTATCCATGTCCTTTTCTTTGATTTATCTATTTTTATAGTTCAGGTTAGACCTGTTTTATCATTGTCTACATCTTCTCACCTCCATTTCATTTTTAATAAAGTATTGATTCCAATTTTTTCTCTAACAATATGAAACAGCAAATGGCCCAACTACAGCATGGGAATTCTTAATATTATTTAAAATTACCCCCTTTAAGGTAAAAGATTCAGAACTAAGAACCTTAGAAAGGCTGAAACCCATATGCTGACTTCCAATCTGGCTTCAGACACATCTTAGGTGTGCGACCCTGGCCAAGTCACTTAACTCCCATTGCCTAGCCCTCTTCTACTCTACAGCCAATATATAGTATTGATTCTAAGACAGAATATGAGGGTTTAAAAAAAAAAGATTAACCTTGAGATGAAAACCTGGAACTCACCCTTCCCTGGAACTCACCATCTCTAACTCTCCTGAGGAATCTCTCAGCTATAATAATACCCTTCAATAAATCTCATTTAGGAAGGTTATATCCAAATACCCTTTGGCCAAGATCTTTAGAGTACAAAGCAACAGCACTGCTCATGATCTAGCTGGCATCCCCACGTTTAATTTATTCTTTTACCTAAACTTTTTTATAACAAGAACTTGACTTCTCCTAGGAGATGCCACTCCAGCCCCATAGTTAAAGCAAAAATAATCAGTATCTTCTCTCTAGGCTAATTGTACATGGAACTCCCAAGGTCTGGAATATTCATATTCTTAATTCTTAAGCTCCTTTCATTGACTTGGCAAAAGAAAAGACTGAAAGAATAAACTAAGCTCTACAGGCAAGTATTCTATTTTCCCTTACTAGATATATACATATAAGCAAACATAAATACATAGATATACACATCTCTCTATATACACATACACACATATGTACATATATACACAGATGTACATGCATGTATATGTGGGATGAGTCTGCAGACCATGCAAGTGCATATACCTATAAATCACATATACAAATATATCATATATGTTTGCTAAAAGTATTTTAATAAATACACATGCATATGTAAATAAATATATGCACATATATAAATATATACACTTATAAATATGATACTTATAGGCATGTGGGTATATAAGCATGGATATATATGTACAGGCATGTTCATATAAGTATTCATGTGCAATTAATTTATATACATACTTCTACATTGCACACATGGCATATGAATAGTTATAAAATTTCCATTGCATATATTTATACATCTATATATACATATACATCATATTCATATGAAGAGATATTATTTTTCCATATATCATATACAAGGTATCCCAAGAGTCAGCCTGTAGTTTTAAGTTTTAATAGCTTAAATAACTTAAAACTACATTGACATATTGCAATGTGCAGCTAGGGGGTTCAGTGGATAGAGAGCCAGGGCCAGAGAGGGGAGGCCCTGGGTTTAAATCTGGCCCCAGAGACTTTCTAGTGTGACCCTGGGCAAGTCACTTAATCCCCATTGCCTAGTCCTTGCCACTCTTCTACCCTGGAATCAATACACAGAATTGATTCTAAAACAGAAGGTAAGAGTTAAAAAAAAAAAGACTTATGGGGTACCCTGAAATGTTGCATATTTACCTCAAAGCATGCTAGTAATGAGTCTTTAGAGTATCAGTGGTCAGTGATTCACAGTTAAACTTTTAGTGTCTCTTACTCTGTTCTTGAGTGTAAGAAAGCTTGGCCAAATTTTTGTGTTCTTTTTAAAGAAAAAAAAATCTGTTAAGGTGTCTCGAGTCATTTGAAGAATGATTATTTCTGGTTAGCATGTTGACTGAAAAAAGCAACTTAAGTACAAGGCATGAATACAAGACTTGATCTTACAACCTTTCTAGAATCTATAGTAGACTAAGAACTATGGTATTTCCCTAAAGATTTTTTTAAACCCTTAACTTCCATCTTAGAATCAGTACTTTGTATTGGTTCCAAGGCAGAAGAGCACTAAGGGCGAAGCAATTGGGGTTAAGTGGCTTGCCCAGAGTCACACAGCTAGGAAATAAATGAGGTCAAATTTGAATGCAGGACCTCCTATCTTTGGGCCTTGCTTTCAATTCACTGAGCCACAAATGGCCCCCCTCAAAGATTTGCGTGATTTACAAATATAAACCACCTTCCCAGTAGCAATAATTTTGCTTGTGAGTAAGAAAATGAATCAATAAGAAATGCCCTTTGTAACCCCTATATTAACTGATTCATCTTCTGTAATATTCCTGACAAATCCTGGAAAGTTACCCAAACTAGTTTACTCCCTGTTCATTATTAGGTCTATTCTTAATGAGTTAAGATTGTGTGCAATGGATTTTCTTAAAATAAGAACTCCTTATCCAGCATGAGATCTTACTTTATCCATGTATATTTTCTTTCCACATTTGAGTTTTGCAGAGAACAAATTGAGAGGGGGAGGGGGAAATGACCAGAGATTAGTTTAAATGCTGATTTCATTAAATACATTTGTTTAATAAAAGAACCAGTGTTTTGCTATCAATTGATGAAAGGTGTTAAAGGGCCCCTTTTATTAAGGATTGAAAAAATTCCTGGAATAATGGACCAACCCCACCCTTTGGGCTCTGCCTCAGATAATATTTTGAAAAAGGAGGAAATTGTGCTGAGTAAAATCCCTATAGTACTTTTTAGCTCTTTTCTCCCTCCTGTGGAAACTCAGGGATGCTCCTTTCTATAGAAGTGGCTATGGAGGACATTCCATTTTAATGGAAGACTCCAAGAGATAGAATAGGATTAAAACTCAAAAGAGACTGATAGTGGAATTTAAGATATTTTGATAGGAATTGTACTGTAAATATGAGTGTGGTACTATTGAAGGAATCCTGGATTCAAATACCAGCTGTTCTACTTCCTACTCTTAAGCTTACAGTTATGTTATTTTTTCTTTTCTGCTTACCTCAGAGTCTTGCACAGCATGGGTTAAAAAGAAGAAATTTCTCTTGCTAAATGAGTAAAAGGAGGACACTTGCCTTTACTTTCAGACACACTCTTCCTTCCCAATGTTCATTTACCAAGTTGATTTTATGTCCTTATTATCCCTCATATCCATTCTTTTCTCTCTACTCACAATACAAATACCCTAGTTCAGGCCTTTATCATTTCTTTTCTGGATTATTGAATTCAGCTTCTACTTAACTTCCTTACATCTAGTATCTAGTGTCTTTTCTTTCTAATTCATCTTTATATAGATTCTAATAGATATTCCTAAAGCATAGGGTGTTCCTCTCTTCAAGAAGCATCAGTTGGGCCACTAGTTGGCTGGGTTTCTAGAGATCCAGGCCTAGATATGGGAGTTCCTGGGTTCAAATGTAGCCTCAGACATTTCCTGGTTGTGTGACACTGGACAAATCACTTAACCACCATTATCTAGCCTTCACCAGGCTTCTTAGATCCAATATGCACTGTTGATTCTAAGAAGGTAAGCATTTTTATTAAAAAAAGAAAAGAAGGAGAAGAAGAAGAAGAAGAAAAGAAGAAGAAGGAGAAGGAGAAGGAGAAGAGGGAGAAGAAGGAGAAGAAGAAGAAGAAGAAGAAGAAGAAGAAGAAGAAGAAGAAGAAGAAGAAGAAGAAGAAGAAGAAGAAGAAGAAGAAGAAGAAGAAGAACAAGAACAAGAACAAGAACAAGAACAAGAACAAGAACAAGAACAAGAACAAGAACAAGAACAAGAACAAGAACAAGAACAAGAACAAGAACAAGAACAAGAACAAGAACAAGAACAAGAACAAGAACAAGAACAAGAACAAGAACAAGAACAAGAACAAGAACAAGAACAAGAACAAGAACAAGAACAAGAACAAGAACAAGAACAAGAACAAGAACAAGAACAAGAACAAGAACAAGAACAAGAACAAGAACAAGAACAAGAACAAGAACAAGAACAAGAACAAGAACAAGAACAAGAACAAGAACAAGAACAAGAACAAGAACAAGAACAAGAACAAGAACAAGAACAAGAACAAGAACAAGAACAAGAACAAGAACAAGAACAAGAACAAGAACAAGAACAAGAACAAGAAGAAAGAATTGGCTTTCCATTGCTTTTATTTTATTCATTCATTCATTTATTTGTTTATTTATTTATTCTAAGCCCTTATCTTCTGTCTTATTTATTCTATGACAGAGAAATGGCAAGGCCTAGGCTCATAGTATGAGACTGTGGGGTTGCAGCTTGATGTCTTTTTGATTTGATTTTTTAAAACCTTACCTGCCATCTTGGAATCAATATTAAGTATTGGTTTAAAGACAGAAAGTGGTAAAGACTATGCAGTTGAGATTATTCAGGGTCCCATAGCTAAAAAGTGTCTGAGACCATATTTTGAACACAAATCCCACCAATTCTAGGATTGATGCTCTATCTACTGCGCCATCTAACTGCCCCACTTCATTGCTTTTAAAATAAAATTATTTTATTTTGTATTTGAAGTTCCTCACAATTTGGACCTAATTGTTCTATTCAGAATATCTATTTGTTACTATCATTCACATACTCTATGCCAGTGATGTCAAACTCAAATAGAAATGGGAGCCTCCTAATTAAGATTCCAGAGGGCCATATATTAACTTAGGTTAAATTATGTATATTTTATTGTATTTTTATTAATTTTGTTAAGTATTCCCCAATTGCAATTTAATCTAGTTTGGACTCACTAATCCTCTAATTTTTTAGATTCTCTTTCAATTCTTGTATATTTATTCTAAATATTGTAAGAGTTTAAAATTGGTTTTGATCAAATTAAGAGTTATAAAAAATTGTTGTCACCATTTATAAAAATTAACTCAAGTCACAAGGTTGTTAGTAGCTTTAGTAGATTTATTACAGTAAGGTAAAGATAGCAAAAAAAGGGAAATGTAGGGAGGAGGTAGAAAATATTGCCTAGCTAAATACCCTGTCTGGATCCAAGTGCCTCCAGGCCACAAATGCAAATTTGAATTCCAATCTCACCAGCCCAAGAGAGTGTCTCCAATCAAGCATATCACCAAACCAAAAGACAAAACACAAGTTGAGTCACAAAAAGTCTTCAATGCAGAATCTCTCTTTCAGCAAGAGACACCAAGGCAGAATCACCAATGCAGAATTTATAACCTTTGTTATAAAGTAAAACTAGAATTGTAGATGTATAGAGGGAGAAGATGATATGACACCTCCCTCCTTTATAACAGTGCCCAGGCAGGATCCTGCAGGTCAATGGATGATATCCCTTCAGGTCCCACCTGGGGTTGATTGATATTGTATAATGGGCTCTTTAGCTTGGTAATAGTTTGTCTCTGACTGCGTATCTCCCTTCCCAGAGAAGCTAGGAAATAACCGCTCCAGGAAGGTACTTTGAAAGGCTTTGACTATATTTAACAAAGATGGGGTATTAGGATTGGATAGAGGTATTGGGAAACCCTAATTAAATTTGGTAATGATAAACCCTTAAACTGTAGGCAAGTAATGAATCAGGATGGTTAGCTTCTCTATGGTCCAGCCTGGCCACAGCCACACCAGAGTAGACAAACTGCTGCTTGATGTTTCAGCTTCTTCTCTGCTAGATGATATGCCTAATCAGTCTTTGGGATATCCACCCCTTTCCACCCTCTTCTTCTTTTCCTGCTCACTTCCCGGATCCCTCCTGGACCCTGGGAAACCTAAATAACTAAGATGATTGATTTTCTAATATCTAGGGGCAGTAGAATCAGAGATGATGGTCTGGGTACAGGTTGATGATGTTATCAGGAACAAGACAGGAGAATCTTGCAAGGCTGAGCCCAGCAAGTCTCAATCCCCCAAAACCAGGATCCACAGATCTCAGGTCTCAGGGAAGGAAAGGAACCCTCAGCCAGGGCTGCCAGGGTGTTTTATACCCCCCTGGGCCAACTGCTCTCCCCTGTCCTCACAGCTCTCTGGGAATATTCAGGTATCCAACTGATCCACCTGTCAATCAACAGTGTGGATTCCTGGCTCTCAGAGATTCAATATAACACCTTTAATAAGCCTTTTTCTCATGTCACTTTCTGTCTCTCTGATTTCTTCTTCCTTTCACCATGGGCTGGTCTATCACATCTCAGGAACCAATCATAGTTTCTTAATTTGCCTGGCACTGCAGGGGTGGGGGTGGGGCATGGGGGATCTACTTCTGGTCTTTGAGGGTGTGAACTTTTTCTACTAAAAGGTTCTTCAAAAACTTGACTGACTAAGTGTGAAAGGAAGGGCACTCCAAATTCTTGACTGATTGTTAGAATAAACAAAGGGCACAGTAGTATTCCATCACCAGCATATACCACAGTTTGTTCAGCCATTCCCCAATTGAAGGGCATACCCTAATTTTCCAGTTTTTTGCTACCACAAAAAGCACAGCTATAAATATTTTTGTACAAGTTTTTTTTTTTTATCTATGATCTCTTTGAGGTACAAACCCAGCAATGGTATGGCTGGATCAAAGAACAGATAGTGAAGGGGAAAGTAGGAACATGAATCATGAAACCATGGAAAATTTTTTGAAAAAATAAAATAAACAAAGGGAGTTAAAAATTCCCTTTCACAATATATACATTATATTTATTTAACAGTGAACATATGGCATACATTTGGTACAAATGTCAGCTCCCTTAGGGCAAAGACTGTCTTACTTCTTTGTTAAATAAGTACTTAAAAGAACTTTGTTGATTGGTTGATTGATTTAGGGGATTGGCCTAGATGACTTCCATAGAGCATTTTAAATCTATGGTTTTTCTAAACTCCCACTACATAGTTTTTTGCTGACTCCACTTACTAATAATGCCCAATAATGCCCAAAGCAATTCCCATATTTTAAAAAATGGGAAGTAACTTGAATATAGTCAGGAAAGTGATGGCCTAGAAGTAAGGAGGGCCAAGCTAGAGGGCTGACTCTTCCACTAACTCATTGTGTGACCTTGGGCAAGGCACAGTGTCTCTGTGAGTAATTTGCCATGAATTAATCACCAAGGCTGGAAACATTTATGCTCAGGATTATTAGTTCATAATCTGGGTTGATGAAATGAAGAAAGCAGCCAGGTACTAGAGGTAAAAAAATTCATCTCTTAGCCTCACCTACAAGAGTATAGGCTAATTGAAATGTTCTTCTTCTGGAAGTCATTATTTTTTTTTATCTTAGAGGGTTCAGAAAAACCCTAGGGATCCTAGAAGAAGAAATCTGCTGAGGAAACAATTTTGAACTCGTATATGGAAATGCAGGGGAGAAAAAATAAACTGAAAAAAAAAAAGAATAAAGGCATAAAATAGTGGAGGCAGGGAGGGACAACCCCTATTTATAGCTCATCCTTAGAGATCACAAAGAGTCCATCCTCTTAATGTTCCATTAGCCAACTGTCAGAAGCTTGTCCCAGTTCCTGGGAACCAATCAGAGTGTCTCCAGTATCTGCACAAGGGACTGGGGCAAATCATGTCTACCTACATGGGAAAAGCCCTTCTGTCAAAGATCAATATATCAGATTATTATCAAGTGGATTGTGGGACTCATTGTTTGTCTACAAGCATTTTTTAAGCCCAAACTATTTGTCAGGCACTGTGATAAACTCTGAGGATAAAAATAAAGGCAGAAATACTATCTTTTCCTTTAAGGAGCTCAACTCTAGAAGGAGTTAACATGCATGAGCATACAAGATATGAATAAAGTGGAAGGTAATCTTAAAGGGAAGACACTAAAAGTTGTCCAGACTCAGGAAATTAAAGGCCTCTTGAAGAAGTTAGGATTAGAGTTGAGTCTTAAAGAAAGACAGGAAAGATGTAGTACAGGTGAGGGGCCAGAACATTCTAGGAAAAGTGGACAAGAGTCTGGAGATAAATATTTGTTAAAAATAGCAATTAGTGCATGTGTGTGTGTGTTGGGGATTTGGAGAGGGGAGGGAAAGAACATAAATCATGTAATCTTGGAAAAATATTCTAAAAAATTAAAAATTAAAACAAAATTAAAACAAAACTTTAAACAAAAAAATAGCAATTAGCAAAGCATTGCTGGATTCTAGAGTGTAAGTAATATGCAAAAAAGACTGTCAGTCAGAAGGGATCTGACTGGGAAAGGCTTTAAATATTAAAGGAAGTATTTTAGAATTAATAGGGAGCCATGAACTTAGTGAGAAGAGGGGTGACATAGTCTGAAGTGAGCTTAGGGAAAATCTCTTTGACACTTGAATGGAGGATGGATTCCAGTGGGAAAATATTAGAGGAAAGGAGACTTGGAATAGTCCAGGTGAGAGACAATGATAACCTGGACTAGGGTGCTGGCTACATAAGTGAAAAGAAGGAGTCTTATAGGAGAGATTCTTTGGAGGCAGAAATAATAAAATTTAGCATTGGATTGGATTTGTGGGGTATAAATGAATGATATTTCTAGGATGAGACTATGGTTAGGATCTCTCTTGGTTACCCCAGTTACATTTTAATCGGGGCTTGAATATTAGTTTTTCTATGTGCACATATAGACATATACACATGTATATGCATGTTTATATATGCATATATATTCCATTTATATTTAATTTATTGTCCTGGAATAACTCTATGCACCTGAACATAGATATTGGCAAGCAGATTCTAACTACTTATTAAAGAGTAAGAATCTTTTACAGCAAACACTTACATTCCTTAATAGGACTCGACATCATTGTAAATGAACAACTCTGAAAGTTAACAGTTTGGTGAAATATTTTGAAAGCAACCAAGATGAAAGGAACCTCTTTAGAAGTAAAAGGTAGATTAGAGAAATGGGGTTATCAGTGATAGATTTGAGTTCAAAAGAGTAGAAGAAGAAAATGGTTAAGACCCACATAGCATCCAGAATGCAAAAAGGCAAGTTGATTCAATTCAATTCATCAAGAATTAAAGACTAAGCTAACTATGGTCCAATAGGAGGTGCTGGGGATAAAAAAGACAAAAAAGACAATATTACTTTCCTTCAAGAAACTGATATTCTAATAGCTTTTATCACTTGATTTCTCTCTGTCTCACTTTTCCATCTATGAAACAGGAATAAAAACACCATTGATCTCATGGCCGCTAGGTGATACACTGGATAGGGCACAAGGCCTCAAGTCAGGAAGGCTCATCTTCCTGAGTTCAAATCCAGCCTCAGACATTTACTATGTGATCCTGAGCAAGTCACTTAACCCTCTTGCCAAAATTTCAGCATCTGTAAAATGAACTGGAGAAGGAAATGGCAAATAACTCCAGTATCTTTACCAAGAAAACCCCAAATGGCTCACTTTTTGGCCCTAGAACAGTGGTTCCCAAACTTTTTTGGTCTATCGCCCCCTTTCCAGAAAAAAATATTACTTAGTGCCCCCTGGAAAAATTAATTTTTAAAAAATTTTAATAGAAATGAATAGGAAAGATATATGTATTAATGTTTCTACCTTTTCATAAAATATAGTAAAGAAAGGCATAAATTAGAAACATTGAACTTTGAAATTATGAAACTATTTATTGACCTAAACTATTCACCACCCCCAAATGCACCTGTGGCCATCACCACTTTCCTGGATCACCGCAGCATCCACCAGGGGGCAGTGGTGCCCACTTTGGGAATCACTGCCCTAGAGTCACAGTGAGAAGAGATGACTAGCTGAGTGTGAAGCAAGCCCTGGCTGGGGAAGGAGGCTTATAAAGAGGACAGTCAGCCACATGTGGCTGGTGCCTTTTCTTTCTCTGACCTGCTCTTTTAATTTATTTAATAAATAATAATAAAGAAAAAAAAGAAAACCCCAAATGGGGTCACAAAGAGTTGGACATGACTGAAAAACAACTGAACCACAACCCAATGGGTTTTTGTGAAGCTCAAATGACTAATGAAATAAAATATAAAATTTAAAATGCTATATGATGTCTGCTGTTATTATTACAATGATTAATTATACAACTTTTAATTTAGCCACCTATCCATACTCACCCACGTAGGCCCACAGGGCCACAGTGAACTATTATATAGTTCAACTCTCTTATTTAGTAGGTGTAGAAACTAAGACCAAAAAGTCTTAGAGTTCTACCTTTAAACACTTTATATATATATTCTGACATCCTCACCCTTATTCCCTCCTTACAGAAGTGAGGAATACACAACATTTTTCTTCTTAGAATAATGCTTGGCATATAGTAAGCTCTTAAGTGCTTGTTTTCTTCCTTTTTTGCTTTGTCTAGTTTTCAGAGAGTATATTTAAATGAATAACTATTTTGATTCTTCTCTTCAATATGTCTAGAGAGCTAACTGTTTATTCAATTTTAAAAAATGCATTCTCTAACATGACATTCTGTCCATGTGGATCAGCTTATACAACACAATGTCAAGAAAAACAAAATCAATAAAACAGGTCACCTTAGAGCATATAGCTTAAGATTTTTAGAAATAAATGAAAATACTAGAAAAAATTTAATTTAGTTCAGCAGATATTTTAGCACCTACCAAGTTCAAAGATCTATGGCAGATACATTTTTAATTGTTTGATAATGAACTCTGGACACTGTGGGAAGAGGGCAGAGTAGGATCTGAAGCTTTCTCATCCTCCTAAAACTCCCCATATAATCAAAAATAACTCCTTAAATCAACATTAGAAGTGGCAAAAAAGATAAAAGTTTGTAGTATAGTTAAACAGCCAAGGACAACTAGGGAGAAAGGTTACTAATTTCCCTGGTCTCAGTCCCACCACCAAAGGGCCTGGAGGCAGAAACAGAACTAAAAGATGGAATCCACAAAGCAGCTCCAGAGGGCAGGATTAGCAACCTCAACCTCATCTTGTTTGCCAAGTGAAGGGAGTCTGGGATCTCCCAGGATACCACTGCAATCTGAATCCCCAGGCAGAGGGCTCTGGGAGCAGCTGCAGCTGCTGAGGCCTTGGCTCAGGAGACCTGAGCTGGCCCACATTTGGGGAATAAAGTTGGGGAATAAGTAATCTGTTGTAGGAAAATATGGGTTCCTTTAGTGCAACTGGGAGCAAGCTAGTTAACAGGAGACTGTGGGCTAAAATACTGAGCACATAGGGGAACCCTCTCCCCAGTATAGATGTCAAAAACCCTACTTTTGAGTTCCATTAATGAGAGAAATGTCATTTTCCTTTCCAGCATTTCTAAAGTTGGCTACTGGGCCATTTAAAAACAATCAAAGTTCATTATAGGTTGGGGACCATTCCATTAGGGACCATCAGTGATTAAGGGACACCTTGGAGTAAGCAGGTTCCAGGTCCTAGGCAGGAACTCAAACCTTATTGCTAACAAATGAAGGATTTTGGAAACCCCCAAAATGTGGAGTGGACACCTGCTCTATCTGGGGCCAGGGCAGGAGGGGAAGAGGAGTGAGGAAGGAGCATGGATTGGTGAGTGTATTTGCTGAGGGACTGAGGCTCCATCATCTCCCAGGAGACTGGTCCCTGGTTGCTGCCATAATGTGGAAGTAGGCTGACCACAGATGCAGTGGCAGAACTGCCTACAGGCTCTCGTTGGAGGACTTGAGATCAATCACAACTGTAGCTTGAGTGGGCACCTGGGAGTACATCCTGCTCTGGATTATAAAAACTGAAATAACTAAATATGACCTGGGAAAAAACACATAAAAAGAATCTTGAAACATGAGATAACATATATCAACACAATAAGAACCCTGGGATTCTAGACAAATAAACCAATATTTAAGTCTATTGGCCTATCTGCTAAAATTAAAAATAAATAAATAAAAATGAGTAAACAAGGGAAATAGAATACAACTATTGATAGCTATCATGGGAAAAGAGGAGATCTTGACTCAAATTTTGAGGACAGTGAAATAAAAAACACCTACTTCAAAAACAACAAAGAAATACAATAAATGGCCACAAGCTCAAAAAGAGCTTTTGGAATAGCTTAAAAAATACCTCAAAACCCAAATGAGAGAAGTGGAGGAAAATTTTTTGGGGGAAAAGCAATGCAAAAAAATAAAGAAAATTATGAAAGAAAGATCACTCAAATGAAAAAAGAAGATCAAGAAACTTCCAGAACAAAACAATGTATTAAGAACTAGAATTAGAAAAGGAGAAGCTAACAATTTCCTGGGAGGGGGCAACATTCAAATACCATGGAGCTAAAATAAGGATTGCACAGGACCTAGAGATTTCTACATTAAAGGATTGGGAGGCATGTAGTATGATATTCAGAAAGGCAAAAGATCTGGGTTTACAACCTTGAGTCTCTTTTCCAGCAAAAATGGTAGGTTCTGGCTAGTTCTCTTTATTTGGTTGCAACTTTCCTGAAAACACTTAATTCTGCCTATGCTCACTTTCTCTCAGCAAATGACCTTATCTCCTATCTTACTGAGAAAATTGAAGGCATACATATGAGTTTTCTTTTCTCCCTTACTCTATACCTCAAATCCACTCTATATCTTCACCTTGTTTCTCCTCTTTGTTTCAACCTCAAAGAATGAAGTATCTACCAAGACTATCTCCTAAGACTAACCCCTTTATTGTCCATTATGCACTCCCCTCTCATCTTCTTTAGGAGCTTCTTTCATTTACCATTCCATCTTCCTCATATTCATTCCTTTCTTCTTACTACTTACAGGTTTTTTCCTGCTGCCTACAGATATGTTCATATATTTTCCATCCTTGTGGATCCTTTTTGTTGCCTTTTCCTCATCCTCTTTGAAGACTGCTCAGTTGTCATTCTTCTAATCTTATGGAAGTTTGGAGGAAGGAAGCCTCTAGCCATGCATAATTTATCCATTGCATAAATCTTCTGATAAGTTTCTCAGTTAAAAGAATTGATGATCCAGTAGTTGCTTTAAAGGAAGAAGTAGGTTCTGACTAGTTCTCTTTATTTAGTTGCAACTTCCCAAGTGACAAGATGTAATTTTAGCAAGGGATAGAAAAGGATGATTCTGCTCTGCCCTTTCATAATGGCAACAGAGGTTTTCCGCATGGTGTATGGACTCAACTCGCTGGTGTTTGTACCAGTGCTCCAAGGACTGCCGTTTGCAGTCTTCTTTTGTGTTTCCTTCTTTTAGCACCAACCTTTTGGGCATGTAAGTTGTGAAAGTGTTGATAAGAAGAAAAAGAGTATCCACTGGAACAATTTTACATAGTGGCAGCAGGAGGAGTGGATTAGTGCCAAGGGAAGAATAGACCTTAGGAAAGAAAATCTGTTTGATTAGACTGAAAAGCTGCTTGTGCCTAATAAGACTTAAATGTTAGTTTCCCAAATGATTAAACTAGTTAGGAAAAGTTAATCCATAATATCATATTTTGTTTGGTAATTCCTTTTCTATGTGTCAATAAACATGTTCCATATCTGGTTCATATTTCCACATTGAATATCTATTTTCTCCTCCCAACAACTCTCTCTTTTTGGGGAATCCTAGCTAAGAAACAAAGTAATATTACTGAACTTTTGGGGAAGGTGAGGTGAGAATTAAGAGCTAATGAATGTGAGAAAACAGGCATCTCCTAGAATTGAATGCTGTCCAAACCAAGATGGCAAGGAAAGAATAGGAATTGGTATTGCATGCCAGATCCCATGGCTTCAGCCTAATGATACCTATCTTACACCGCCCCACCCCTTCACCATTAAAGTTTTTCTGTACTAAGTAAATTGTCTTTGGTGCATCATGTATTCTTTGTTATTATCTCTAATCAAGAAAAGTTCTCTGGGGTCCTACAGATGCCCAAGCATTTTCCTTTTCTAATGCTATATATTACTATCTCAGAATAATACCTGAGGCACAGATCTTATACAGACCCATACTATAGAAATAAAAATTCCTCCTCAAATAAAATTTTATGAATCCATGACAAAAGATATTTTCTGCAAATTGAAACAACTCTGAGGTATCACTTTATACCTGTCAGATTGTCTAATATGACAGAAAAGGGAAATGACAATTTTTGGATAGGATATGGAAAAATGGGAACACTGATATACTTTTAGTGAAGTTGAGCCCTGAGCCAGCTATTTTGGAACTATGCTCAAAAGACTGTAAAACTGTGGGTAGCCTTTGATCCAATTATAATTATAATGTAATTATTAGGTCTGTATCCAAAAGAGATAAACAAAAGGCAGGGAAGACTATTTGTAAAAAAATATTTATTGCAGTTCTTTTTGTGGTAGCAAAGAACTGGAAATTGAAAGGTTGTTTATCAAGTGGGTAATGGCTGAACAAGTTGCGGTATATAATTGTGAGAGAATACTACTGTGCTTTAAGAAATGACAAGCAGAATGAATTCAGAAAAGTCTAGAAAGACTTATATGAACTGATGCAAAATAAAATAAGCAGAACCAGAGGAACATTGTACACAGTGACAGCAATATTTCTTGATGAACAACTGTCAGCGACCTAGTTATTTTCATCAATACAGTGATCCAGTACAATCCCAGCCACTTATGATGAAAAATGTCATCTGCCCTCTGAAAAAGAACTGATGGAGTCTGAATACAAACTGATACATATCATATTTCATTTTCTTTGTTCTCTTTTTCTATTTGAGAAGTTTTCCACAAAACCATTAATATGGAAAGATGTTTACATGATTTTATATGTAAAATCTATACCAGATTGTTTGCCATTTCAGGGAAGGGGGAAGCAGGAAAGTTTGGTACTCAAAACTTAAAAAAATGTTAAAATTGTTTTTAATATGTAATAGGGAAAATAAAATAATATTTAACAAAGATAAGGGAAATTTTATAAGATTATAAGAAGTTATCATTTTCTCTGTATCTAAAAAAACATGTGCCATTAAAATGCTTAAATTGAAAAAAAAAGCAGTTAACAAAAGATAAAAATAATGAAAAGTAAAAACTCAAATTTCTGGCTCAGAAAAATTCTAACTACAGCCTAGTCCCCCAAATAGTGTTGCTCTCTCCAAAGCCTGTCAGAGTGGAGTGAAAGTAATTCTTTCTCCATTTATGTGAGAAACCAAACTGCTTTGGCCTGAAAATATCCCTTTGGATCCCTGCAGCCCTTTACAAATTAAGCTTCAGGATATTTGGCATGTGGAACTATGCAGTCTAGCATTCTGTATATGACATTGCATAACAGATCAAGGATACTCAGCCTTGTTCTCCAAGTCACACCCTTAGAATGCTATGCATGGCAGATACACATGAATTACATACACTTTAGACATAGCACCATACCTTAGCACTTGACTGATTGCTTCTATGACTATAAGTCTGAATTCATTATAGGTGCCAAAATCAGTTTATGTATAACCATGAAAAAGTAAATAGGTACAACAGCAACATAAATAATCACAAGAGCAGACCCACAAAATAAATAAAGCAGCCAAAACTATGTGTACAGAGCTAATAGCCAAACTAGACAGTTAACAGACTCTGTAGCTACAGTGGAGCCATCATACCAACATACAGCAAATGATCATAAGCTGAAAATAACTATAAAACAGAAGCATACTTAAGCTTGCTATAATTCACACATGCATCAATATAGGCTACTGCTACAGATATAAGTATGGAATGCATTTAAAGAAGTAAGGATTATCTCAGAGAAACCAATTTGGATTGCAAAGGGAACACCCTAGAAAACAGTGACCAAGAAAAGAAGAGGGTAAGAAAATAAAAATTTTTCTCTAGGACATGCATAAGAAATAGGGAAGACATTAAGAATTGTTAGTAGATCATCATTCCAATGAGTTTCTGCAACTTTGAGGAGCACATAAATATAGTTCCCCTATCCAGGGTACTGTCTGGAGACAATCACTCTACTGAAGCCCTAGGTTTGGAAACTCTTCATTTTCATATTAATTGGCTGGAAATGGGTTGAAGAGGATGGGGATGAGATAAACAGAGAATAGGAGGTGGATCTTGGGAAGAGAACTGGCTTACTCTAAAGCAACAGCTGACTTTGTATCTCAGGGATTGGGAAAGTCATCATGATAGTGGTAGTTTACTAGCCAAAGGGTAAGCAACAGAGAGGAACTGTACTACTGATGACAGTACATTAGATCTTCTAAGACTCTCAGGTTTTGTGTATTGGCAACTCAGTCTCTACATCTCTACAACTCAACTTGTTGGTGGAATTCTGGGCCAGGGGTGGTAGAGAAAAGTTTCTAACCTCTTAGGGTGGAGGTGGTCTCTGCAGGCATGCAAATGGTCCCTGTCACTAACAACCAAGAGAATGAAGAAAGACTTCTTGTAGGAGATAAAATGAGCTCAGCTTTTGGGGATTCCAAGAGATGAGACATATTCCAGGCACTGTTGGTTGTTCAAAGAGGACTGATGACTTCATTATATATGGTGATATCTTGACTTACAAATGTATTGGATTTTAGTGAGGCAGAATTGTGCAAAATTGTAGCTTTATTCTTTCTTCTAGTCATTTAAATCCAGTGGCAAGACAAAAGTCAGGAAGACTGGAGATGGCCCAGGATGCAGTGAATAACCTTGACATCTTTGATGTCTGACCAAACTCTAAGACATCCACAACCCTGCTTTAGCCACCTTCATGGCTGTAGGAACAAATTATTCCCATTTATCCATTTCACTGGGGAAAGTCTTCATAGCCTTTGGGTAGACAGCCAATGGTTTCAAGGCCTGTGAATAGAATTGGCGAAGACACTGAAGTGAGAGAGGGTTGTCAAATTGGGAGAACCGTAAAAATGGGACTTTAGAATGTAAAGGTCATAAAAAGATAAAGGTGAATTAAGTCTAAAAAAGTAGATGGGAACCAGATTATGCAGAGTATTCAAGTGCCATGCTTTAGAGTTTGCATTTTATTATAGAGACTATAGGGAGCCAGTGAAGATTTTCAAGCAGGAGACTGATAGGTTCAAATCTGTGTTTTAGGAAGATTTTTTTTGACTGATACAGGGAAAGCAGATTTAGGAGGGGAGAGCCTAGAAGCAGGAACAACAATTACAAGGTCATTGTGACAGGCTAGTGAAGGGTTAATGAGGGCCCGAATTATGGTTTTATTCTTCTCTCTTATTAAGAAGTGTTTCTCTGTACTTGTCTTCAACTACATTTGTTTCTAAAAATTATATTATGTACAGTATTTGAAAAGGGCATCATGTTACGATGAAATCCTATGCCCTTCCCTCAAATTAAAAGGCTCCTTGATCTCAGCAGGTAGCAAATGCATGCCTTTCAAGATTTTCTTGTACAATGCCTCCCTAGCTGATTTCTGAGCAAGATCCCTGTACCATTTTTGGATAACAAACTTGAACATGCTGCTGAATTGTTTGTAGCTTTTTTGTTGAATGACATTGTCCTCCATCATCCCAAAATGGAGGTGTAAGACTACCATTGCTTTCACTGGTATGATTAATATGGGTCGAAACCAGACTTGCAAAAATAGTTCCTCAGCTTTGTAATTTGGGAGCAATGCAAATTGCTGGTGTTAATTCTTCCTCTTCTATTTCTTTTGTTGGGTAGAAAGAGCTCATTTACAGCTTCTAAGTGATATATTCCATACATTTGTCCAATAGGGGATGGAAAAGGATGTTTACAGATGTTTTATGAAACTGGTTTGGAAAGGAATAAACATAAAGGCTCTATTAAACAAAAAGGTCACAAGCCTGGGAGTCAGAAGATATGGGTTCTTGCCTCAGCTCAGCAACAAACTAGATGAATAATCTTAGACAAGCTACTTAACTTCTCCCATGACTCAGTTCCCCTTCCATCAAATGGGATAATGTCTGATCCACTTATCTCCCCAGAATTATTATAGTGATCTAATTATAGCTTATATTTATAGAGCACTGGGTATGTGGCAGCTTGCTGACCCTTTCCAGGGCTGCTTTTCCACCTTTGGTGTCCACCTTTCACCCAACTCTCACCTCTGGCTCCAAAATGTAGAATGGGCAAAGACCACATCTTGGTACGCCATCTTAGCAGATGAAAGTAACCAACAAAACTCAAATCCTTAGGTGAGTTAAGGAGATGTCTACCCTAAGCATGTGAAGAATTATCCTGATGGAATGGGCAGATTAGAACAATTTGTTCCAGGGGCCACTGTCAGATATGGAAGATATTAAGGTCATCCATTCCATCTAGGGCCATCACCAGTCATCCTGACTTTGTCTTGCCACTAGACTTGGATGGCACAGAGAGAGTGAGGCTAATGACTTTGTGTAATTCTGCCTCACTTAAATCCAATTCACTCACAAGTCAAGACATCATCTCCTGGCATAATTGGTCCTATTTAAAAGTGAAGGGCAAACAACAATATTATAACATTATAAGATTTTTTTGCAACCCATTTTACATACTTACCTCTTTGAATCACATAAGAAAACATATGTGAATGGTTTTGGGAAGTTAGAAGAAATGTACAAAGGTAGGAAATATTTCCAAAGCTTCTGAATAAAGAGCCAGTAATGACATCATGTACCTGTATTCAGGTTGCAGCGGGCTTACCACACTGTTTATAATCATTTCTATTTCTTCTTTAGAGTACAGCTATGATTGCTTTTCTGTTATTGTCCAGGAGGAGTAAACTTCAGGATAAGTGGTTGGTGAATCAATAACCTCTTCACTCCTGAGTCCCCATCTCTATTATTTGCCATCCATTGTCTTCCAGTCTGTTTCTCTTTCTCCTCAAATGCTTATTGCTGAAATATTTCACTGGGCCTTAAGATATTGCTACCTTTCCTAAACAAACAATATTATCACTGGAGAAAAAAAATCTGGCTCTCTTGATCACATTTTAGATGATAGAAATAAATGTGTCTTTGCTACAGCCTTTCAACTTCTCAGATTTCCTAACTATAAATCAGTTGAAGATGTAATTTGAACTTGAGTGCTTAGAAAGACATGAAGACACAGAGGATGAGCTGCTCCTCAACATTTAATATTGAAGGACAAGCTTGCCCTAATAGCTAGACTCCTCTTTTTATTTGCTCTATTGGCTTTAAATATATTCTACTGCAGAGGTGCTAGATAGAAGTATGATTACAAGCTTGATCGTAATAAAGAAGATTTTTCTGCATTCTTGATTTGTATCTAACATAATAATGGAGAATTTTTTTAATATAAAGCAATACAGCAGTCAGTTCCTTTATTTGAATGCTAATTATAATCTCTATGTATGAATTAATTATAACTCCTATTGACTATGCTGATATTGTTTAGAGAAATTATCTCTCAGGTCAGATGAAAAGTTTTGACTGTGCATGAAAGACTCAAATGATTTGTTCTGGCAAAGGTATTAATATTCCTTAGTGTAAGCTTTATGAAGAATTAAAACCAAATTAAGCCCAGAAAAGGGGCTAGCCCTGCTGACTTGTTCATTTAAAATTGAAAGTAGAAAGCTCCTTCTTGCTTAGCATATATTTGGCAGATGTGGAATGGAATCTGACCCACCCTTTCTTTGAGGTTTTTATGAAATCTATTCAGAATGAATTCTTTATCAAAGTAGGGTAAGGTTCTGAATAAAGACAGTAATTGGGGTAGGGGTAGAAACTCTACCCTTAAACAAGAAAGAATACAATCTTCTTAACTGAATCAATCTGTCACAAATGTAAAAGAGGTACAAACGAATCTTTAATCAAATTTGGAGCAGAGATGTGCTTTGATCATTAAATAAAGAGAGAGATTGTCTTGTGATTCGCTGAAGGAATTGGACATTCCTTTGGATCCATGTATAATACAACAAGCCAATTTGGAATCACATATCTCAGGAACAGGCCACTCTAGTGCTAGAGAGCTCCAGACAAGCCTCTGAGAAGTAATTGTTTAGGAGGAAAGAGAAATCAGAGGACCCATGAATATGATATATCTACCAGAGCCACCAGATGCCCAATAGGTATTCCAGGTCAGCAGTATATGGGGTGTCCAGGCAGGATTAGCACTTCTGGGGTCAGGGCCAGTGTTCTGTGACCAATGGTGCCACCTAGTTGCCCAGGGAGAACTAGTACTTCTGGTGGAAAGGTTTATCTCTTCTTTTTTCAGGGATGTTTATACACCTTTGGTGTCCACCTTTTACCCACTCTCACCTGTGACTCCAAGAAGTGTAGCAGATGTGGAAGTCACACCCTAATAAAACTGTTTAGCTAGAGGGGCTACAATAGGTTGAGGATAATCAACAGACCTCCAATGTCTACCCCAAGCATGTGAAGTCTTATCACAGAAGAATGAGTAGATGAGAAAAATTTGTTTCAATGGTCATTGTCAGACATCAAAGACATCAAGGGCAACCACTGCATCCTAAGTCATCACTAGTCATCTTGACTTTTGTCACTGGACATGGATGACTCTAGGAAAGAGAGTGAGGTTGATGACCTTGTGCAACTCTGCTTCACTAAAATCTAATTAACATATAAATTAAGACTCCATGATGTCCTCTTTGAAAATGAAGAATGAACAACACTCAAGGCAGTAGTGATTTGCAACAGCATCTGTGTCAGGTGCTGAGAAACACACTGAGAACAAAATAAGACACACTGACAGTGAGGAGCTTCAGTATTCCACCAAGGCACTGGTCCTCAGAACCCAGTAGGTAGCTATAGCTAAAGGGAAATTTATAAATATTCAATAAAAGGGAAAACGGACTCTTGTTAACTAGGAACCATGAATTTAACTTTTGGCTACAAAATTTGCTCTCTAAGTTTGTGTCCCCTTTCAAGGGACCTTATTGTGTTTACCCTTGACTTGGGAAAATTATAGCATTTCTTTGCTAAAGCTGCTTAGTAAATATTCCTGTAAAATCTAACTACCTACAGCTAATAATCATGGGAGATCACATTGTATGAAGGCTCAGGAGCAATGAGTTGTGTCCTCAGTTAACCATAAAATCCTGAGGGTTAATCCTTCTGGGAACAGAATCTTCTAGTATAGTGTGATTTGGCTAAATGGTCCCAGAGGACACAACTTATTGCTCCTGAGCCTTTCCCCTGGATATTGAGTATCTACTCCAAGACAGAAGAGTGGCAAGGGCTAGGCAATTCTAGTTAAGTGACTTAAGTGGGATCACACAGATAGGAAGTGTCTGAGGCCACATTTGAATCAGGACCTCCTGGCTCTCTATCACTGAGCAACCTAACCGCCTCTGCAGGTATATTTTCAATCTTTATCACCATCATCTCCTTTGGTATTAGGGTACACATCCAAATAATGTTTTGTAGTTCATATCTTCCTCCCCCAAAGTGACAGTGATATGTGGTGACAGCTTCACTTCTTACCATTGGTGAGATCTTGAACAAGTCATGTCTCAGATTCTTAAGTTTCCTCATTAACAAAATAAGGGAACATTTCATATTATAGGAATAGAGCATGCTGATGTGATTTTTAAGGTTCCTTCCAGTTCTAGAGTCTCTGATCCTCTGTCATCACTTCTGTAATAGGAATAAAAGTATTTAGTCTTCACTTATTTGCATGATATTAGAGTTCATTGTTACTCTTTTGTCTCATTTCTAGAGCATGTCTCTTTTCTTACTTTGAGGCGTACAGGTTAATCTGTTGGGGAACTTAATGGCAACAAAGTCACAAATGAGGTCCCTGCTTAGAACAGAAATTTCTAGAAATTCGAGGGGATTAAGCACCTCTGCTTAACTTTTATTGAATCAAATTCAGGATTTAGGAAACCAGATGGGACAAGCAGATCCTCAAGTAGTCTAACAGCTTTCTTTTTGAACCTACAGGCTGACATGGGATTTGGAGTTTATCTTCTTAGAAGAATGGAGGCTAAAAAACAGGTGCGTGCTTGTGAGCCTTTCCAGGTGATTTTGAATGACATGGTGTATCATTTACTAGAATTTTCAAAGCATCTTAGAGCATGATGCTTTTGGCCTCTTGCCATTAGAAGCCTGGCAGCTGGATTCCAATTAGAAAGCATTTAAAGCAGCATACCTGGCTTGTAACAGTCAGGTGATATCTACACTTCATTTTTTTTTGTCTAGGATGAATTTACCAAAATGTACATCTTTAACTTATTTTGCTGATGAACCTCATTTTGAATACCTTTTTGACACTTGAATTTTTGTGAAGTAGCTATCACAGAGAGGAATGTTCTTAACTCCATCTGGCACTGAAAAGGTGAAAAATAATCGAGGAATTGTCAGCCAATTTTTCCACCCTCACCTGGACTGCTTTTCCTGCTAGGTGCTATAGTAAATAGAGGGCTGAGCCTGGAGTCAAAAAGACTCAAATTCAAATCCAGCCTCAGAAGGCTTACTGGTTTATGACCCTGGGCAAGTTATTTAATCACTACTGCCTATCGTGGTTTTCTCTACTGTAAAATGGGGATCATAATAGCACCTGCCTCACAGAGTTATCAAAAGAAAGTGCTTAGAACATAGTAAGTCCTTAATAAATGCTTGGTCCCTTCCCTATTGGTAAATTGAATAGAATATATTCTGTTCTTCTCAATGTGCAAAACAAAAGTTTTAGGGGGTCTATTACTGAGTCTGTCAGCAGCCATTAAGCAGAAAGAAAGGAAAAAAACCCATAGTCCTTGGTCTCAAGGAGTTCATATTCTAATGTGGGAAATGGCATATGCAAGCAGCTATATACATTTAAGTTATGCCTGGTGTTCAATTTAGCTTTTTTTTTTTTAAAACCCTTACCTGCTATCTTAGTAACAAGCAGCAAAGGCTAGGCAACTGGAGTTGTGACTTGCCTAGAGTCACACAGCTAGAAAATATTTGAAGTCATGTTTGAGCCCAAGACCTCCCATCTCTGAGCCAGGTTCTATCCACTGGGCCACCTAACTATTCCATATGAAGCTTTGAAGAGCTTGAAGCTGTACTCAGAATTTTGGAAGGAAATGGATGGAAGGTGATCTCAAAAAGAAAGGGTGAGGTGACTGGGAAAATGTTCCTGCAGAAGATGGGAAGCTTAGTATTAAAGGAAGCTAGGAGAAGCCAGAGCAGGCAGAGAGATGAGGAGGGTGGGAATGCCAGGCATGGAGGACAGCTGGTGAAGAATCTTGAAGAAAGGGCTTGTATTGCAGTATTCATTAAGTTGCCAACAAGAGATTGAGCTGAGTAGGGAATCAATGTCCTCAGTGTTCTCCTGGGCATTCTATGTGCCTCCCCAGCTCTCCTTCTGCATGCCTGAATACTTGATTATGCAGACTGACTTCCGCCCCCACCTGGAGAAGAGAGAGAAACTCCAAGGGATGGCATTGCTGGGATGAAAACTGGTCTACAATTCCTCCAGCTCTTTGGCCAGGCTGTCAGTGCTCCTTTTCAGCAACAGAGAGAAGGAAATCCTGTGTGTTGTAGTGTGGAGAACTAAATAAATCCATGACTGTGGGAATGCCAAAAGTGGCATCAATTAAGTATGTTTGAGAAAGGGGGGAAAGTGTAATTGTGTGGGCAGGGGAGGGTTTTTGTGTGTGGGGGGAAGGCCCGGAGGAAAGGCACCCAAGAAACAGCTCATAGTGATGAAAATAAATGAACTCTTTTCTTCTCTTTCTCCAGCTGGTGTTAAAAGACACTTACACTTCTATAACCCAAATCCCAAGACCTGGGTGGGGAGGGTGGCAGCTTTAATGGTTCAATTTGAGTGCTCCTTTCTCCTTCCAGTGTCCCCTGTATCAGCTGTTTGGAAATGAATTAATAATGTTAAATTGGGTTGAATTTAATTCACTTAATTATTCTGCCAATTCCTGGCCATTCATACAATTTTTTTAGGAAATCTCAAAAACATTATGGAGTCCTAATGCTTTAGGAAAAAAAAAGAATGGAGCTAGTAAATCTAAATGGAGTTACTTATCATTTGCAATTGTTCTGTTGCAGGTTTTATCTTTGTATCTGGAAGAAGGAAATATAAGGTTTCTTTCGTATGTTCTTCATGTGGGAATTAGTACAGTAAAAGATGGGGGGTGCTTCCTTAGTCAGTCAAAGCAGCAAATACTGCATCATATGGAAAGCTGTAAGTGATAAAACATAAAGAAGAAAGGGGAAAAACCCAGTTTCCATAGCAACTCAGCATATTCCAGCTAGGAAGATGAATGTAAAAAAAAATTCCAGTTAGAAACCAATTAGCCACCTTGTCATCAGTAGTTTCCACACATGTTTGAAACTGTAACTATGTGAATTAACTCTTTAAAAAATGGTCTCTTTTGAACCTCACTTATCTCACTGCTATGAAAACATTGATGATTAATTCATGCAAGAGGTGCAAATTTCAATGTGGAGGCTTAAAGCTTTTCTACTGAGGAAGGGCAAAGAAAAAGTCTCTGTTAAATAAAATAAGTTTAGCCAATGCATGTGCAAGAGATTTTTTTTGTTAATGATTTGACCTTGATGTGGTGTATCAAAATGTTGGAACTAGAAAAGACCTTAAAGATCAATTATAGGTGAAGAAAATGAAGCCTAGGGCAATGAGGAGTTGTACAAAGACACATATGTAGGGAACAGTACAGCCAGGGCTAGAATCCAAGACTCTAGACTCCTGGAATTTGCCGTGTTTTAGAAGTCCTCCCCAAAATGGGCATGAAAATGACTTTTTTTCTCTTCTTAAAAAACAAAACAAAACTTCCAGGTTAAGGTGGCTGCAGAGTAGAAGCAGGGTGCTTTACTCTTCTCACCACCAACCACCAGCATACCTCCAAAGGTCAAAAAATCCAAATCCAGATAAAAGAAGGGACCCGACAATAGGGCGCAGTATCAAAGGTACATGGGATTTGGGCATTTCCACGCTATAAGGGGGGAAATAGCTCCCATCAAAACTCGAGCTGATCAACTCTCCTCCACCCCACCCACAGTACCAGAGTCAGAGGCTGCACACCAGAGTCAGAGCTTGCAGGGGGTAAAATCTAGCTTCTTGGCAGCTAACTGGGACCACCCAGAGCTTGACCCTGAGAACAGCTAGACTAGAGACCCCAGGAGGCTGGAGAGTGCAGACCTTGGGTACGGGAGTGGGGCTGAGAGGGGCCCGAGGACAGCAAAGGCCTAGCAGACAGTGAAAGCAAGGAGACTCTCAAAGTAGCCTCAGGCACAAACTGCTCCTTAGCTCTATACACAGAGTCTGCCTGTCTCACTCAGACTTCTGGCTGAGAAAGCATAATGATGACATGCAAGGCCCAAGAAATGACAACCAAAAAGACCAAGAAAAAAACCCTAACACTTGATAACTTTTGCACAGAAAAAAAAAACAGAAAGCAGAGGACACACTATTAAAGACATCCAAACCTTCCCCCCAAAAAGAAAATTGGTCACAAGCTCTTGAAGAGTTCAAATCTGAGATCATGAGAAAGATGGAAGAGATCTTGCAAGAAAAGTGGGAAATAATTCAAAAAGAAAATAACAGTTTAAAAGGCAGAATTCTGCAATTGGAAATTGAGGTTCAGAAATCAAATGAAATGATAAACAAATTGAAGACCAGAAATGACTAGCTGGAAGCCAAGAAGAGCCAGATAGACCAGACTGAAAAGGAAAACCAAAAGATTATAGTTGTGTAAGAAGGAAAAAGGAGGTTTTTGGGTTCAATATATTAAAAGATAGTTGCTAGAGGATTGAACTATTATTTGAAGTCTTCCCTTATTCCACAATTGTTAGTGTTCTTTCCTTCTTCAATTTATTTTAAATGTATTTGACATAGTATGCATTGCCTTCTCCCAGTAGAAGAAGGAATGCTCCTAGAGGGCAAGAACTGTTTCACTTATGATTTTGTAGTCTCAGATCCTAGTACATAGCAGGTAACTAAGCAATGCTTGTCAAATTGAACTGAAAATGCTACCATTTGTCCCCATTCTTATTTATTTATTTATTTATTTGTTTGTTTGTTTGTTTGTTTTAAACCCTTACCTTCTGTCTTGGAGTCAATACTTTGTATTGGCTACAAGGCAGAAGTATGGTAAGGGTAGGCAATGGAGGTCAAGTAACTTACCCAGGGTCACACAGCTGGGAAGTGTTTGAGGCCAGATTTAAACCTAGGAACTCCCATCCCTAGGCCTGGCTCTCAATCCACTGAGCAACCCAGCTGCCCCCTGTCCCCATTCTTAAGAGCCATAATTGGGAATTTTTACTCTTAGGTCCAGCATTACAAGCTATGGCCAGAGCAAAGATCACAAAAATTACACTCTCAATGCATGTAAGGATAAGAGACCTTGGAGGACCACAGTGCCATTGCTGGGAGGTTTTCCATTGGAAAAGGAAAGCTGATATATAGTGACTTCTTGATATATCTAATTTTTCTTGTTAACTAGGTTCTAAGATCAGTTATTTCTTTATACTTAGTTCCCAGATAATTTATTACTCAAGGCTAGAGATTAACAGGTAAGCTTTACAACAAATAGATTGTGGAAATTTGGTACCACTGCCTTCTACTTTCTATCTCATCTCCACAGTCCCTTTCTTCCAAATAGGAAAAAAAACCCAAAAGATACCTTCAAGTATCATGGCAGAAGTTAGATCTAGAAGCTACCTTAAAACCATCTTGTCTAATATTCTCTTCTTAAAAAAGTATCAGATTCCCTGACTCCCAATGGATTATTCTTTCCTCCAGATTATTAACATTTGGTTTTCAGTGAAATTGCCTTTAGCTCACTCAGGACTACTAGTCCCTGATCTTGTCACTCAGGATGAGCCACTGAACAGGAAAGGGACCCTTAGATCATCTCTCCTGAGAAGGGTCAGGAGCCTAAGCCTGATGTATACTGTTAGGAAGTGATGCGGAGTATGAGCAACTGATGAGTCTATTCTTTCTCCCATGTATGCCCCCATCCTTGGAAACTATTAGAATTGAGAGCGTGGGGCACACCAGAGCTTGAGCAGATGCTAGACTGGCCTCCCTTCTTCCTCTTCCTCCTTTATTGCTGAGA
The DNA here is from genome assembly GCF_016433145.1 of Gracilinanus agilis. NCBI lineage: Eukaryota > Metazoa > Chordata > Mammalia > Didelphimorphia > Didelphidae > Gracilinanus > Gracilinanus agilis. The sequence goes on from NC_058132.1 coordinate 402,801,705, forward strand.
AAACTTAAGATTTCCTTTACCTTCCCTCTCCCTTCAGTCTTGGCTTGGTGGCTCAGGCTCCCTCTGATCTGATCATTCTCTCATGACCTCTACTGGCCAACCAAATGCCTTCTTCCTTAAAAGACATCAAGTAAGGGGGCAGCTGGGTAGCTCAGTGGAGTGAGAGTCAGGCCTAGAGACAGGAGGTCCTAGGTTCAAACCCGGCCTCAGGCACTTCCCAGCTGTGTGACCCTGGGCAAGTCACTTGACCCCCATTGCCCACCCTTACCAATCTTCCACCTATGAGACAATACACCGAAGTACAAGGGTTTAAAAAAAAAAGACATCAAGTATTTTGTTGTTGTTGTTGTTAATTTTTAACCATTTTCCAATTATGTCTGACTCTTTCTGATCCCTTTTAGGATTTTTCTTGGCAAAGATAATGGAATAGTTTGCCATTTACTTCTCCGGCTCATTTTACAGATGTATAAACTGAGGCAAACAGGTTTTAGTGACTTTCCCAGGGTCACACATGTGGTAATTGTTTGAGGCCAGATTTGAACTTAGGAAAAGGAGTCTTCCTGACTCCAAGACCAGTACTCTCTTCACTGTACCACCTAGTTGCCCACTGAAAAATTATTAGTGACTCTTAAAATTTCTGTCCTTATTTCTGGATGGAATTCTTATGATCTATGAAGCCTTGTTCTAGAGGTTTTATAGAGAGTATGGTATAGGTAAATGAATATTGGACTCAAAGTCAAAAGACCCAAATTCAAGTTTTGGCACCATTTTCTTGGGACGCTAAATAGGTCAATTCACCTCTATGCTCCTTGATGTCTTCATTTCTAAAAATAATTAAAAGCAATTGGACTAGGTGATTTCTATAGTTGATTCCAGGTCTCATTTTTTTTAAGGAAGAGTACTCAAGTTTTCATTAAATTCAATATAGTCAGTGTCCATGTTATCTGCATATTGCATGAAACCTAGGTCATTTTCTGGGTCTGAACATACACTTAATAATGTATTTTCCAAAAGTTGCACCTGCCTTCCATTCAAAGCTGTGGAAATGGCCTTCCTGTTAATTTCATATTTGATAAGCTCTCCTTAGAAATCTAGTTCATAGTACTCACGAGAAGCTGAGTGGTTCAATCTTTCCTCTGGCAAAACTCAACATTCAGTGAAGCTTAAAGTGTGCAGGTGCCCCTAATAAAATGGAAAATGCTTTCCTATTAATAATGCAGCACACTAATGCTTTTTGTCTCCAGATCCCTTTGCTGACTCAAAAAAATGTGTTGTATTGTGCCTTCATATAAATCCAACGTGTCTCTAGGGAGAATATTATATTTCAGTCAATGACCAAAAAAAAAAAAAAAAGGAATTTGAGATGTGGGATTTGAGAAGGGTTTTATATCCCTATCCTCAAGTTTCTTGTATTCTCCTTCCAGCTCTGTCCCTACTCACACCCCCTTGAGGATTACGAAGCAGAATGTGCTTCCAATAACCCATAAGCCCTGAATGAATTCTTGGTAAATAGAATAACCACTTTTCCATGAAATGGTCATGATCATGTCCAAACTAGACAATTATCTAATGAGAAAAGTGAATGGCAGGTGACCTTTAGATGAGATATGCCATAAGACCAAGGATAGATGTGAATGTACATTTAAAGGGGACTCAACCCTTACAGTCACTCAGATTCACAATTCAAAGTTGCTTTTGACTCTTCATTCTCTCACTCATGACAACTAATCAATTGCCAAGTCTTATCGATTCTTACCTCCTCTTATATTTTTTTACCTCTGCCATTTTCTTTCCACTCAAATTACCCTCAGAACTCTTAACATGAATGAATGAATAAATGAAAAATATGTATTAAGTGTTTACTACGTACCAGACTTTGACTATTTGTAATAGCCACCCAATTTTTCTTTCTGACTCAAGACTCTCCCTTCTCTCATCCGTCCTCTATATAACTGACACAAATGATATTAATCAAGTACAGGACTGAGCACATCACTCTTGTCCTCAAGAAACTCTAGTCATTCTTTATTGCTTGAAAAATTAAATATGAGCTCCTTCATTTGGCATTTGAGGTCTTTCACAATCTGGCCTCAGCCTCTATGTATTTCCAAGCTCATCACACCACATTATTTTCCCTCATGCATGCTATGTTTCAGAAAAACTGGCCTACTTTCTTGTAGCTTATAAATGACAATCCATCTCTTGCTTTTCTGTACAATTTATTTCCCTTGCTAGAAATGTCGGCAATGTAAGGCGGTCTGACCCCTTTGCCCATAATAAACTTTCCCTTCACTTCTATCCCTCAGTTTCTCTAACATCTTCCAAATATCAGCCAAAATATCTCTTTCAGGAGGGATTTCTTGATTCCTCCAAATGCTAATTCCCTCTGTCATTACTATTACTTAATATACTTTTTGTCTTTACTTAGTTGTATTCATGTTTTTCTCACCATTAGAATGTAAACTCCTTGAGGGCAGAGACTGTTTCCTTATTTTCTTTGTGTCTCCAGAGATTAGAATATTGCCTGGACTATACTGCAGATTTAACACTGCCTGGAGGCTTAGAGTTTGGAGGAATGGTTCTCACTCCTAAAGTGACAGAAAGATCTTTAAGAGAAAGAGAATTATGCAGAGAAATATGATATCATTTCATCTTTAATAATGCTGGATATTTATGTAATATTTAAACATTTAGTGGATACTTTACATGTTTTGATGATTTTAACATTTTGTGAAGTGACTACTCTAAAATGTATTATTTTCCATAATAATGACATCTAGGCTTGAAGAGGTTAACAGTCCCTGGTCAAAGAGCTAATGGGTACCAGAGTCAGGATTAAAATACAAGTCTCTCCTGCTTTCAGGTCCACCAGTCTATCTATGAATTCATGCTGTCTTTTTGGCTGCTGGTCCAGAAAAAAAATGCAGTTTGATTGGCAGAGTGTGGCTTTTTGTGCTAAAAAAGAAGAGAGAATGATTGGTAATGGGAAAAACCACTCCATGATAGTCATCTTTCTTGGATTTATTCTTTAAAGGCCAGTAACATCTTGTGATTTGGCCAACATACCCATCAAGCCACTTCCTTTAGTTGGATTCCAAGTCTTCCTGAAAACATCTTGTTCTCACCAAAAGAATAAGTAGGTCTCACTAAAAGAATAAAAGAAGAAGAAGGCCAGGACTTTGCTGAGGTATTACTTAGAATAAATGAATTAGAAGAATTATAATGTGTGTATGTATGTGTATGTGTGGCAAGTAGATGGCACAGTGGATAGAAAACTGGAACTGGAGTCAGGAAGACAAGTTCACCCCTGACATCAGATACTTACTGGCCACATGATCCTGGGTAAGTCATTTAACCCTGTTTGCCTCAGTTTTCTCATCTATAAAATGAATTGTATAAGGAAATGGCAAATCACTCTAGCATCTTTGCCAGGAAAACCTCAAAATGGATCATGAAGAACTCAGATGCAAATGACATGATTGAACAATCAACATTACATTCTAATGGTGGAAAAAACATGAGTACAACTAATACAAAATATACATTAAATAATAGTAATGGCAGAGGGAATTAGCAGTTGGTGGAATCAGGAAATGCCTCTTGAAAGAAGTATTTATACTGAAATTTGGAGGAAGTTAGAGAGAGAGAGAGTCTCTGTATGTATTTTATAAATATTTACACACATGTAATAACTTCTTATAATATCATATATGTATGTGTGTACATATATGTGTATGCATGTGTATATACATACACACATATACCAGTACTATGAAGGTAGAGAGGAATTTCCTCTATGCTGCAGGCTGGTAGCTTCTGTGTAAATTATCATTTTTGAGAGTTTCTTGGAGGATTTATAGACTTGCTAATGTGTGTCTATGAGACCAACTCCCTACTCCACTATACTATCTTTTATTTACATGAGTATGGCTATGTCTGTGGGTGTATATATTCATATATACATAAATAAATAATCTGTGTATAGGACAATGTTGGATACTAGTTAGAGGGCTACTAAGAGTCAAGAAGAGTCAAGAAGAAGGGGACTCAACTCCCACCTGTCATTTACTCTAGACAAAACTCTTGAGTTGTATAGCAGATTGATAGAGGGAGTTTCTTCACCAATTTCACTTCTCATATCAAGGAAATCTCATATCTACCTTCCATGTAAAATGAGACACTTTAATACCTTTAGGGCTCTCAGATATTGAGATTGATGTGGCAAAGTATTCAGCAGGAGTTGAATGCTTGTAGGGGATGAATCCCTAAGTTCTCTCAGGTAGGATTGATCAGCCCTCCCTTTGCCTAAGGTTAGTTGATCTTGCAAGAGTGAGTAAATTGTGAGGTACACACAGGGTCGTGGCTAGATCATAGGAGGCTCCAAGAAAACCAGCCAGAGATCCTTAATCTGGGTCCAAATATCCTTCTGAAACCCACCATGACTTCCACTATATTGGCTAGTCCATTGCCACTGGCGATCTCCCTAGTCTTTACACTTTCAATTACATGATGCCTGTGTGTGTCTGTAATGATGGTGCAAAGTAGAGTCTCAGGTAGAGAGGTACCTTGCCAAATGTATATGCATAGTAATACTTTATTAAGCTAGAACTCTTGGGAAAGATAAAAAATCTTTTTAAATTGCTGAGAAAGGGTTTTTGCAGGGCTGAACTTTTTATTAAGAAAAACTTTTTAAATTAAAATCTCAGAGGCAGCTAGTTGGCTAAACAGATATTTTGGAGATGAGAGGTCCTGAATTTGAATATGACCTCAGAAACTTCCTAGGTATGTGACTCTGGGCAAGTCACTTGACCCTAATTGCCTAGCCATTACTGCCTTGGAATATTAATCCTAATTATTAATTCTAAGTCTGAAGGTAAAGGTTGAAAAATAAAGAAATTTAAAAAAATTCTAAAATATATAATATCCTCCTCTGAGCTTTTAAGTAGAATGTACTGAATACAACACATCAGGACTATGAAATCAGATACTGAGATAAGATAAAATGTAGTTGTAGAAAGAGGCATAAATGAAGGTGATAATAATGTACAATGCCAGGTTGAATTGTACTGATTCCGGATTTCTTACTTGCTCTCTTGAAAATGCCTTTAATACCAATTTTGTATTTTTCTCATTTCACTTCAAGTCAATTAACATTTAATAAGTATTTTCTATCTGACTTGTGCTAGGAAGATTCTGAGATCATCCTGCAAAATTAGGTATTGGACAATGAGGTCCTTTCTCTAGCTGAATTGCCAAGCATTCCGATTCTACTATAGAGAAGGCAACTCTAATGGGCTAGACATGTTTTTCGAATGCCAAACCCATATTTGCCAAAAACCTATTCCTCACATAAGACAAGTACTCAAAGGGAGGACAGACGAATCAGTATAGGAACACTCTCAAGCTCTCTAAGAAGAATTTTGGTTTCATGGAAGACACTGGTACAAAATCTTCCAGCAGGGTGTAGCTGCATCAAAGAAAGTGCTGTGCTCTATGGGCAAAGCAGAATTGCAGTAGCTTGAAAGGAACATGAAATGGGCAAATGTAGAGACATTCATCCCACATGTTCACACGGTCTTTCACAGTTTATGGTAGATCCTTCTGAGCTAGTATTGGTCTAATCAGCCACAAGCAGACATAGTGTACATTGACCTTAGATGTAGTGATTTCATTTTGGACCTCTTCCAGTAAAAAGGACACATCTAGAACAATTTATCCTGGAGATAAATTTTCCTCAGGAAGCTCACATTCACTTTGTTATAAAGGAAAAACTCATGAGCTTCTTGGAACAAGACAACTTGGGAAAGATGAATATTCAAATCTAATCTCAAAGCAGCCTTCTCCTAAGGGTTAAATTTTTAATCACCATCCATAAAGTCATCTTCTTCTAGTTCAGACACCTTGCCACAGACACCTTGAATAATCCACAGTCATTAACATCCAGGCAAGATGGCTACTATTGCCTGCAAAAAGACTATTATTTGCTGAAGGCTCAGATGATCTTTAGCATTTTTTAGCAATAAATTGTTTTAAATTAAAGTATGTACATTTTAAATTCAAGTATGTACATTGTTTTTAGATATAATTCTATTGCACACAATAGACTACTATATAGCACATTATATAGTATAAACATAATTTTATATGCACTTGGAAACCAAGAAATTCAGGTGACAAATATTATGATATTTGCTTTATTGCCATGATCTGTAGCCAAATCTACAATATCTTGAGGTATGCCTGTGTATCCTTCTATTACATTTGCATTGCTTGTTTAGGGGTGCAAAGGAAAATATTCTCACCTTTTTAGGTTACCTTCAAGAAGCCTTTCATCTCTTCCCTCCCCTTACCATGGCTAATATCTCTCTTCTGAGATTACTTTCCATCTCCCAGTATAGAACAAAGGAGAGGGTGAAATGGTAGATAGAGGAAGTCTGTTGTGTAGCCTGGAGAAGAATAAGACATGGTTGGTCTGGGTGCCTTCATTCTATGGAGGTTCTGGGAGAAGCCATCCAATTAAAAGGAGAAGCCACAGGGGTAGAGGACAGTTGTGAATCCTAAGGCAGGCAAAAAAGCTAGGGAATAGCTTTAGTCTTCAGGATAGTAGAAGAAATCTAGAATATAACCTATATCAGAATATACACATAGCTCAGATAATGGTATTTATTTATAAAAAGTTTCCTTAATTATCATCAATCTAGTGTACAATCATTTGGAATCTCTAACACAGATAGTCTTCCTTTGGGTGAGATGTTGCTATCTATTATTAGATCATTTGGAATCTGCAAAGAATGTCCATGGCTGCTCTTTCTAAACTCTGCTAAACTAATGCGGATTAATTTAGTTTAATTCAATAACAATATACTACTATGTACAATTCACTGAGGATATTAAGAGGTAATTGTACAACTCCTTCCCTGAATAAATTCCTTCCCTGATCAAGAAAAGTAACAACATTGTCCCTACCTCTGTGTGAGTGGAGCCACTGTTTTCCAGCCTTTAGGTGTTCCTGAGACACCACAGTGTTTTTCAGACATTCAATCTTGTCCAACCCTCTGTGACCACAACACACCAGGATCTTCTGTCCTCCACTACCTCTCCAAGTCTGTCCACATTCAGATTTGTTATTTCCATGACACTATCTATCCATTATCTCATTCGCTGCAGTATCCTTCTTTTGCCTTCAATCTTTCCTATCATCAAGATCTTTTCTAATGAATCCTTTCTCATTACATGATCAGAGCACTTAAGTTCAGCACTTGTTCTTCCAGTGAATAGTCTGAATTAATTTCTTTAAGCATTGACTGATTTGATCTCCTTGCTATCGAAGGTACTCTCAAAAGTCTTCTCCAGCACCACAATTTAACAGTCTTGATTCCTTGGTGCTTAGCTTTTCTTATAGTCCAGTTCCAACAGCTATGCGTGTCTATTGGGAAAAAAAAACCACAAACAAACCATAGTTGTGGTTCTACAGAACTTTCCAGCAAGGTTATATCTCTACTTTTTAGTATGCTGCTCACATTTGCCATAGCTTTCTTTTGAAGGAGCAAGTGTCTTTTAATTTCATGGCTGCAGTCATCATCTGCAGTGATCTTTGAACCCAACAATATAAAATCTGATATTGCTTCCATTTCTTTTCTCTCTATTTGCCAGGATGTAATGGGACCAGTTGTCAATATCTATAACTTTTTCCTAATCCAGCAGTTCTCAAAGTGTGGCCTGGGGACCCTAGGTGTGTACAAGAACATTTCAGGGGGTCTGAAAGGTGAAAATTAGTTTAATAATATTGACATTTTAATTTCTAACAAGATAAATATCAATAAATACATAATCAAACAGTCCTTGGCCTTTATTGTATTGATGAGACATTAAACATGACTTAAATAACAATCTATCTTTTGTTCCTTTCCCAACACTCAAGCAAAAGATAAATTTCATAGAATCATGGTGTTAGAATTGGAAAGAACCTTAGAACTCATTTGTTTAGGTTTTTACTAGAAGCATGAATCATTCTCTTCTACAAATCATCAAGCATTTTTCAGCCAAAGACCTCCAGTAACAAGGAATTGAATTCCTCCTAAGGCAGCCCACCCCCTTTTATTTTTATTTTATTTTTTCCATTCCCTTTTAGACAGATTTAATTGTTAAGAAGTAATTCCTTATATTGAACTCAAAGCTATTTCTCTGTAACTCATACTCATTCCTTTTAGTCTTTCCTTCTAGGACTGCAAAATAAATCCAATTTCTCTTCCATGTTTTGAAAAAAAAATTGGCAAGGTTGATTTTCAGCTTTTTTAGACCAAATTTTGACCAAAATTTGTACCCAGACACAAAGGCTTCATTATGGACAGACATGTGTCACCAGTGGTTATAAAAACTTGAAGCTTTTAAAATCCAAGTAACACAAAGTGAATATCACTATAGCTCTTTGCTTGAAATTTCCCAAGAGGAATGGAATTGTCAATTCATGTTGGCAATGCTTATTTAAAATGTCTTCGTTTGTGGTTTGACTGACATTGACAATTCCTGCCTACATATAACACTTTTGGTTTACCCTCACTTGGTTACTACTGAGGATAAAATTCTGACTGCTACTGTATAATATAGTCAGCATCTCTTTCTTTAGAGTCCTGTCAATGAAATAATCATTATTTACACAAATAATATTTCATTTGTAGGTTAAGAAGAAGAGGTAACATTATATATTTTATATCAAATATGAAAGCTCACACATTTTTGTAGCTATAACTTAATCAGGGGCTCAATGGATAGAGTCAAGCTTAGAGATGGGAGGTCCTGGGTTCAAATGTGACTTCAGTCACTTTCCAGCTGTGTGACCATGGGCAAGCCACTCAACCCCCATTTCCTAGCCCTTAGCATTCTTCTGCCTTGGAACTGATACTTAGTACCAATTCTCAGAAAGAAGGTAAGAGTTTTAAAAAAAGACTAATTAGATTTCTTAGCTCCAGGAGACAGAACTAGATACAGTAAGTAAGAGATGTTGAAAAAGAAATTTCATTTTGATATAACTAAAATTTCCTAATCTCTCCAAAGGTGAAACGAAATATCATAAGTTCCCATTCATTCCTGAAAGTCTTCAAGCAGAGACTGGATGAGATATCATGCTATAGAGAATTCCTAGTCAAGTATAATTGGACTATATGTCCTGTCCTGCAATGCTGAGATTCTTTTATCTCCTGAAATTTCTTTTTTTATTTCCCCTTTCTCTTTAGCACAAGAACTGCTTCTACCAGGCCAGCCTCCTAGTTTTCCCTCAGGTACATTTCATCTATTCCCAACTTTTTGGTCTTTATTCACAGCAATTCCTGCTATCAAAAATGCCTTCTCTTCTTCTCTCTGCCCTTCCAAATCCCATCTGTTGCCCAAGGTCTAGATTCAGTCGCAAATCTCCCATGACGCTTTTTCTCAACCCTTCTTGCTCATATTAATCGCCTCCTCCTCTGAACTGCTAGAGGAAATGATTATATTTAAACAAATGTCTTGTTTTGCTATTTAAATGATTGAGTATGAAAATGTTCAAGTCAAAAATACATGTTTTATGTGCCTGCAGATTCGTTGAGGGCAGAGATGGAATCTTATTCTTTTTCTGTATGTTGTAAACTAAGTACTCAATATGTTTTTTATTTTGATTCAGCATTCATTCATTAAGTGCCTTTTATGTGTAAGACATTTTTGCCATCTTCAAGTAACAACCTTTTATGAAAATACAAATATAGATATTGTATACAATATCTATATTTGTATTTCCATAAATTATCTCTATGTGTTACTAACTGCAGTCTTATTTTCTTGACTTGTTAGCAATTTCTTACCTACTTTTATATCTTGTATAGGGTTTTCAGGGTTATTCATCCACTTTTCAGGTTATTCATCCACCCAGCTCTCACTTTGTGGCTCCAAGAAGCTGTAGTTAGTATATGTAACAGCCACACACTGGTAAAACATATCAGAAGATTTTTTTCTTTTGTTTTTTTTTTCTTTAGATTGTGAAACAGTAATTTATTTCCATAAACCACTAACAGATGAGATCACAGTATTGAGCATGAGATTAACAGTTTCTAGAAAAATAGGGAACACTAATAAAATGATAATGGTCAAAGAAAACAGCCTCAAAGTTGGCATGAAGGTCAGGCTAGCCCTCTATCAATCTCTTGAGCACTTTTTGCCTCCAGTAGTGAAGTCTTCCTTTGACACCAGGGTGAGGGTAACCACTAAGCCATTGGTGAGTTAGAAGGGCTACTCAAAACATGTGAAGATTTCCCTCTCTCAAATGGGCAGAGGAAGATAATTTGGCAATGAAGTGGAGTATAAATTCCTTGGGACAAGCAATAGTGTTGAAGCAGGTGCTATGGAGTGCTTAGAGATTGGTCAGACATTTAAAGACGCCAAAGTCACTCTCATCTTGGGTCATCATCAGTCATTCTGACATTTGTCTTGCCACTAGACTACAATGACTCTGGAAGAGAGAGTAACTCTGTGCAGCTCTGCCTCATTAAACCCAATTCATGTTCAAGTCATCATTCTGTGGTGCCATTGATCTTCTTTGAAAATGAAAGACAAACAAATTACTACTCCTATACTTTTTGATGCCACAGTAACACTTATTTCCACTAACCTTGTTCTCTTAGGCTTTGTTTATCCTAATTCTATAGTTATTTCTACCAAATTTCATTCTTTCTCCCCCTCCCCCATTTTATTGATTGAAGCTAATTTGAATCCAATTCCAATTTATCTTATTTTTTATCTTCCTTGATGAGAGTAATAGTCCCTTCAGCTTGTATAGTTAGAGGTTAATCCTAAAGGGATTTGTTAGATACTTTTTGAATAACAACATTCTTCTCTTCATTTCCAGTAGTGATGCAGTTTTAGGGGAAGTAGAATACAAGTTTCTTGTGACAAGCAATGGTTTTATTTTGTGTCAAGAATGGTTATGTATGTGCTTTTTTACTGACACAAGACTGACTCAAAATATTTAACCTGGGTCAGAGAAAACCAAAGAGAGCTGTTTTCTACAGTTTAGTTAGTGCCTTGCCAGTTATTCTGTGTTTCATTACATTTTTAATTCTGTCATTTTAAGAATTGATATTACTCTTAAGAAATGTGCAAAAATTGTAGCTATTCAAGAAAATTAGTCAATAATTATTATAAATACTACAGCAACACTGGATGAGGGAAAGTCAAACATTTTAAGTATAGCGCTCTTTAGTGACATTCCCCTTAGTGCATTCCAGTCAAATTCCTGTGTTTCACCCTCTTTTGTACCAATATTCTTTAATTGTCCCCTTGAAATTGGTTAGAAATTTGGGTATACACATACATTCTTTGCCCATTTGTGGCTATGCTTCTGGCTGATGGTTGTCTTGGAGGAAACCATCAGAGACAAGATGAGACTCTAGTCAAACTGAAGGGAGGAAAGATCCGCAGGGCTGGTTCTCTGGCCACGTTTTCCAGGTAGAATATAGAACTAGCTAGCCAGGCTTATACAAAAGGCACTTATGTGCCTTTCCTCTCTTTTAGTGTTTCCTCACCTGCCTCTATTGTATTGACTTTGGGAATACTGAATATCTTGGAAGGCCTGCAAGTATCAGAAGAAGCATTTACCAGAATGACTATGGTGGTAGCTGCTTTAGCAGAATTGGGTTTGCAAAAAAGAAAACATAGGTATTGGAGAGGAGGGTCCTGGAAAGATGATTACACCTGCTCTTTAATTGAATGGTTCTCAGTAGAGGGGAAATGTAAAACAGCTGATTAGCAGTTGTATAAAACCAGTGACCCAACGAGGTTTGAATATTAGCTACCCAACTGATTGAACTAATAGTGATAAGTAATTGTAATTTGTTCTAATCATTCTAGGATATATTGTATTCACATTTGGTTTTCTGTATGGGAATAAACTAGGTGTCCCATAATTAATTTATATTTTATTTTGGGTACTGTTGTGAGGGTTTATTTAGCAATTAATTTAGTAATAGTGTTGGACCTAGCAGGAAGGGCTGGAGAATTCCAAGATGGAATGAAGGAGCAGGAAGTAGTGCTTATACTCTGAGAGAGACTCCATTAGTGGTTGGGACATAACTATTGCTAACTCTGGGAGATCTCAGAGTTAGGGAAAAACTGCATCCAGATTCCCTGGGATCCTGAGAGTTGAAGGCTTTCAGCAAGTGGACAATGGACCTGCAGAGCTGCACCAAGTGGGGAAGTAGTTTGAGATCTGGTGGACAGAATTGCAAACTCACTCTCCCTACCTGGGTACCTTGGATCACCTAGTGGAGTTGGCCCTTGGCATCCTGTTACCATCCTTGGATTACCGTTAGACCCCAAAGCCACCATCAGGCCCTTTAGCTGAGCTGACAAAACCTGGCTGGAACCAGGTTTGAAGAAGCTTTCCCTTTGACTTCAGTACTGCTCCCTTGGGCCCTGCCTGGCTTTGGTCAATAAGACAGTGGAGTTAAGTCCTTCCCTGCCCCTGTGGTTTGCCCTTAGGTTTCAAGTGTAGAGTTCCCTATCCCATCCTTTATTTAGTTACCCTCAATTAAACTGTATAAACTTTTACCTTTGCCTGCTGATTCCATAGACCCTGGCCTAGGGTGAGCTGGGTGACCATTGGACCAACTGCCATTCCTGTGTCAGTTAAAACAGTGAACCCTGGTCTCCCTATCCTAGTTGGTCCTGTCTCTCCTTCAACCCAATGTATACCCACAAACCATTCAGTTACATTTTAATAATAATAATTAACATCCCTGTTGCCCCACCACTACAGTACTTCTTTTACTTATCCTAATTTAAATGCTAGACTACATTTAAACATAGAAGTGTTCCCAGAGTAACCAGAATGGAGGTGAAGAGGCAAAGAATCTGAGACTTCGGAAGCCTATTTACCCTTCTAAGGAATCAGCAAACCTCAAAATAATGAATCCAGGGTCTGATAAAAATTAGGCCAGATAAAAGTTCAGGAATTGGTATAATTTCCTAGCTTTTTATTCTTGATTGGTCTTAGTATCCACTTTTACTAATGAGGAAAAAAACAAGCTGTGTGACCAAGGGCAAGTCACTTAGCCCCCATTGTCTAGCACTTACTGTTCTTTTGCCTTAGAACAATACCTAGTATTGATTCTAAGATGGAAGGTGTTTTAAAAATAAATAAGCATCATCATCATCATCATCCTCAATCACAACAACAACAACAACAAGACAAAAGACAGCAATTGATGCCCCTGATGCCCAAAGCTAGGGAAGAGAAAATGCCCTCTTCTATGGTCCCAGAAATACAATGTCTTCAAGGGCCTGGGGATCACAGTGAGCAGGGTTGTGTGAGAGAATATTTCCAATCCATCCACCCCTATTCCCTATCCTTAGGTCTAAAATAAATTATGATGCTTGGGAGGAAGATATTCTGGCCTCTGAAATGTGGGTATCACATGGTGGTGGGAGACAGGCACATTTAATTTCTTCTCTCTCCACCAATCCCAGCTGATCCTTTACTATGGCTAGGCAGTCCACTTCAGGCAAGTAGTCCTTAGCTAGGCCATTGTGTTTGGAGAAGAATCTTTCAAGCCCACAATAAAACAGAGCAAGTCTAACCAAAGCATAAAGGAAACACAGTTTTATTTTTTAAAATTTATTTTTATTTTATTGATTAATTATGAAAAATTTTCCATGGTTACATGATTCATATTATTTCCCTCTCTTCTTTCCATGCCCTCCCATAGCCAACTGCAATTAAACTGGGTTTTACATGTGTCATTGATCAAGACCTATTTCCATATTGTTGATATTGGCACTAAGGTGATTGGGAAAACAAAATTTTAAATGAAAAATAGTACCAAGAACTGACAATCTATTGCTCCAAAATAGCACATTAATCCTCAGAAAACAAGAAAGGACTTTTAGAGACACTTGGCAGAATTAAAAATTGTGACTGATTCCTCCAAAGAACAATACTGACTTTGGTAAATTGGAAGAAAAACAAAACAGACAGCTACTGGCTGTTACTATAAAGAAAAAAAAAAGACAAATGACAAGACAAGACAAGGACTGGAGTACTGAAGTTTAAAAAAGGATAATTTTTACTGATAAAATTTAGTTTTTTATTCAAGGAGACACTCAAATCATTGTCAGAAAATAATTTTTGGCACCTACATTAAAATATGCACCCAAAGAAGAGTTTGGGGGCCTTTGTACTTCCATGAAACTTGGAGTCTTGTCCTCATTGATGAAAGAATGAGGAGGCAGTGAAGTAACACAATAGATACTAAGGCCTGGAGTCAAGAGAACTTAGGTTCAAATCTGACCTCAGACATTTCTTAGTTATATGACCCTGGGTAAGTCACTAAACCTCAAATGCCTAGACTTTTTGACTCTTCTGTCTTTGAATCAATTATTATTATTGAATCTAAGCTAGAAGGTAAGAGTTAAAAAAAGAAGAAATAATGAACTCTGATATATCTTTTGGATATATAGCTCAATGGATCTGGAATTTTTCCCAAGTGGAGATAAAATACTTCCACATCACCCTGTGCCATGCCACCTCACTCAAAAGTTTAAGAAATTTGTCTAAGAGATACAAACTAATATGTTTGAATGGCCTGTTTTATTTATATCCTTTCAGATACTTCTGGTCTTGGAGGGGCCCTTATGAGTTTAAAGATATATAGTTTAATGAAAAAAAATTTTTAAAGGTTTATTATGATAGATTATGATTGAATAGTTTGACTATGACAGTGGCTGAGATAAACCAGAGGTTTTGTTTTGGAATGGAATAACAGTATGCAGCTGAAGCAAAATATAACCAACTAAGCAAGCTCTAAGTAATTCTTAAGTAACCCCACAAACTTCTTTATGGTCTGATAAAGATTAAGTGGGATTGCGTGTGACAGAATTGAGTGTGCTCTTCTCAGACTGGGTATTTAGCTTATAAGAGCTTGTTCGTTACCTTTTTATTGATTGGGGACTCCAGACAGGCTTGGGAGAGAGGAAGACAGATGAAGAACAGAAGGAACAATGAACAGCTGGGTTGCTTCCCTTGCCTCATTTGAGTAGCATTGGAAGCACAGGGGGGTGGGGGGGGTGGGGAAGAACCTTATGTATATATTAACTGTTTGCTGCTTAGTCATCATTGGAATGCTCTCCTACCTTCTGATTCTGATTTTGTTTGTTTGAGTGAGTGGGGCACTGGTGCTCATTTTTGACTGAGGGACTTGCATCTCACACAGATTGGTGTGGGGTACTTGTGCTCATTTTTGAGTGAAACACTTGTCATCAATTTTTATCCCACACAGGATGTTCCTATCATATGGTAACAGCAGTTATGTTAAATTCTTGAGTCTTGTACTGTTTATGTGAATTTGTAGGGGTTTTATGTTTAGTATTTCTTTTGTGTATAGGAATAAATTACCTGTTTCATCATATTTGATTCATGTTGTACCTTTTTAAAAAAAATCCCTTCTGTTTGGAGGAGGTTCTGATGTGTGTTATTTAATAAAACATTCTCTGGAGAACTGGAATAGGAGATTTAATGAACCAATGAGTATGATCAAAAGGAGACTCACTCCAATAATTAATGGAAGTCTCCCCTCAAATTGGATCCAGTTCAAATGCAAGTAAGGATACAGAGCAGGATGGATTCATCTAAGGGGGAAAGGAAAGGAAGGAAGTCAATGCAACAATCTAAGTTGGTCAGATTGAAAGTCTGAATTAGGGTGCTGTCAGTGGGCATAGAAAAGAAGGGAGAGATTTGAGATCTTTTTCTTGGACCAAATTCCAGAACCTTATAACTGATGTGAGAGGCAAGGGAGGAGGACAAGTCCAAGAAAAGCCTAAAGTTATGGATGTGGGAGAGTGAATGAATGCTGCTGTCACCAAAAGTAATTGAGGAGTCAGAAGGAAGAACAGGCATTATTCTGGGTACTGTCTAAGTTTAGGACAAATGACTGAGAAATGGCATTGATGCCACCCCTGGGCCTATTAATTACAATTTCCTTCTTTCTAGTAAAGCTGATGAATGTGATGGAATGTTTCAGACAAATGTTTTGCTTGAGGCAAAGTCTATGCTATGCTGTAGCAGGGTGATTTTGAGCTAACAGGATTATTTAGTGACTGATTATGTTAGTCTAAACAATCCATTACTTCACATGTTTGCAGAGCATACAAGACTGCCCACCTGCACTCTTGCTTTTCAGTCCTTGCCTTTTGCCTTAGAATTGGTAGTCTTAATTCTAAGGCAGAAGAGCAGTAAGGGCTAGGCAGTTGGGTTAAGTGACTTGTCCAGGGTTACACAGCTAGGAAGTATCTGAGGCCAGATTTGAACCCAGGTTTTCAAGACTCCAGGACTGGCACACTATCCACTTTGCTACCTAGCTGCTCCTCACACCTGTACTCTTAAACAAAGTATGGGGACTTATTTCTAGAAATCAACCAATTAGTTGTGCCATGCATTCTCTATGTACTGGGTATATTAAAAAAAAAAGTCAAAAGATAGTTCCTGCCTTCAAGGAGCTTACAGTCTAATAGGGAATTGTTATTGTTATTTTCAGTCATATTTGGCTCATGGGGACCCTATTTGGGGTTTTCTTGACAAAAATACTGGACTGGCTTACCATTTCCTTCTCTAGCTCATTTTATAGATGAGAATACTGAGGCCAGCAGGGTTATATCACTTGCCCAGGGTCAGAGGCCAGATTTGAGCTCAGAAAGATGATTCATCCTGAATCCTGGTCCATCCTTCTATCCACTGCCCCAATTAGCTGCCCCCTCTAATAGGGAGAAAACATGTAAACAAATACATGCTAAGCAAACTACAAACAGGATAAGTAGGAAATTATTAACAAAGGGCAGCCACTAGAATTAAGAAGAGCTGGCAAAAGCTTCCAATAAAAGATGAACGTTTACTTGGGATTTAAAGCCAGAGAAGTCAGTAAGCAGAGGAGAGATGAGAAAACATGACAGGCATGAGGAATTGCCAGAGAAAATCTAGATCTCATCACCCAGTAGGCCAGATCCTTCATTTCAGATACTGTTTTGTCTGTTCTGACAAAGATTATTCATCTTAATTCTTAGTCTTCCACTTAACCATGGAATCAAAGAGGGACAGGGACTTGTGCCTATCTTTTCCAGTCCACACCTAAACAGGAATCCACTCTAAATCATCTCTGAAAGTTAGTCTTTGTTTAAAGACCCCACGTAAGGGAAAACTTGTTCCCTTCTGAGGCAACCCATTTTACTTTTGGATAGTTCTAATTGCTTGGAATTTCTTTAATGCGAGTCTAAATTTATTTGTCTCTTTGTAATTCTATGCATTGCTCCTATTTCTGTCAATTACTCATGGATTGCTTTGTTCCTAGTTCAATCAGTGAGTCAATCAGTAGGTATTTAAATATGCCAGGCATTGTGATAGGGATACAACTATGATAAATGAAACAGATCCTACACTAAATAAACTATTCCTTTTTCAGAGGCAAAAAAATATATGGTTTTGCATTTATATATTAGTTTGGGTTTTTAAAAAGGCTTTCTTTGCAGTTCCTCTGCTGGTGTAAGTATTGTCACTACAATTTGACATAGGAAGAAACTGAACCTCACAGAGATTGAGTGAATTTTCAAAGGTCACGCAACTCATAAATATAGGCAATGAGATTTGAACTCAGTTCTTAACTACAAGGATTGAGTTCTTCCTACCATCTATAATGTTCATTTTATCCTGGTAAATCCATTCTCCTATGAGAATCTTGACAATAGCAAAATGAAGTGACTGGACAAGTAAATATCTTGTCGATATAGGTATTAACTTGAAGAGAAAATTGTAGCTTTATTGTTTCCAAACAAATATTTGAAATTGTCAATACAACTTCCCTCCTTTAAGAAAATTCTGATTCCAATGCTAAAATTAAAACATTTTAAACCAAAATATTCTACAAGGAAAGACTGCTAATGAGTATAACTGGGGACAATTTAGTTGAAAGAAGAAAATGACATATGTGTTTTATGTACTAACTCTGATTTGCCAATTTCTCTGCCTCTGAAAAGTTCATTTTCAAAACATCAGTGCTCTATCACTTGACAGCTTTCTCAATCTGAAATTCTAAATTCTGGTGAACTTCAGGATGCAGCTAATGTATGCACATTTAGAAAATAGTGTATCTGAATTCATATGCATGCAACCCTTAAATGATATGCTGCTTTCAGACACTGATTTGTATGGTTGATGGTTTTAATATTACTATTTGCATCTCAATAAATTATGCTTGCAGAGAAAAAAAAGAAAAATCCAGGTTTTATTAATAGATATACTAAGCATAATATGGAAAGTATAATTGATAGGAAAATCAATTGCATGATTTTCATAACATCAAACATTTCTATGTAACAGTAAAATGTCTTCTAAATTAAGTTGTGAGCAGCACACTGATTCAGGAGTAGGCTCTTCTGAGAAAATACCTGACTTGAAACCATAAACAAAATCTAAATATCAGTTATGATTTTCAGTGGCTTTTCAGTCTACTTAAAAAATTAAATCCAAG
The DNA here is from genome assembly GCF_016433145.1 of Gracilinanus agilis. Classification (NCBI taxonomy): domain Eukaryota; kingdom Metazoa; phylum Chordata; class Mammalia; order Didelphimorphia; family Didelphidae; genus Gracilinanus; species Gracilinanus agilis. The sequence goes on from NC_058132.1 coordinate 402,820,241, forward strand.
AATTATTTTCCCGGATAAACTATTCTTTTTTTCCCCCAAGACTCAAAGAGTCTAAAGGTCATATTTGTCTATAACTGTGAAATAAAAAATAACAACCACCACAACAAAAATACTCAAATACAGTGGTTCCAGAACATATCTATCATGAATATTGTCTACAAGGGTATGCTGACAGTAAATTCCCAGTAGTTGTAGAATGGTGGTGGGGTAATTGCTTACTGACCATTTAGTGTCTTTTATTTGTATCTGTGTGTATGTGCATGTGTAGCTAAGACACAGGAAGATTTGGCAGTAGAAGTGTTAGCAATGGAGGTTAGAGTGATTATAGGAATGGGAGAGGTAATGGAGGACATAGGAACCTCTGGAAGTCATGAATGATGTAACTGAGGTCAAGCGAAGATTCAAATCCTCACAAAGCCAAAGCAAGGACACTGCTGTTTATGGGGAGAAGTTTTAGGATATTAGAATGTTAGAGATAATACTTGGTTTGTATGTTCTTGGAAGGAGAAGAAAAGAGAGGGTTGAATGATAGGGAAAAGAGATGGAAGAGGAGGGAAAGGGGAAACTTGGAATATTGAGTACTGAAGTATACCTGAGCAGAGAGGTGAACTGTATGAGATTTGTCTTTAAAGTAAGAGATTCTGGTGCCACAACTGGACATTACAGCAAATAAGATTGGTATTGTGAAAAGAATAGAATGCTGGAGAGAGAGAGAGAGAGAGAGAGAGAGAGAGAGAGAGAGAGAGAGAGAGAGAGAGAGAGAGAGAGAGAGAGAGAGGGAGGGAGCTGGCCACCTAGAGTGGGAATCAAGCTGAATTCAAACTCAAGGACCTATAGCGGATCTTCATTTTGGTCCCTGAGAACATAATGAAGGAGATATTCCTGACCAAAATTTGCTTGCATTTTTCAACTATGCTGAGAAAGTTTCTTTATCCCTTCTTAATTTTTTTACTCAGACATTTTTATAAAATCCATCATCTTTTAAAGTGTTTAATCCCTTTGTGTATGAGGTAGGAAATAATTCAACTATATAATTGTTTTACTTATGTTTCTCTTATGTCTATTATTCTTTGCTATTCAATTGTTTCTTTGATACAATCAGGTAATACTTATGGGAGCTTGAGGCATTGTTTGCATGAGTTATTATATAAGATAGTTGTATTGAATCTGGGAAAAATAGGGTTCCAGTATTCAAAATACCAAAGATTTTAAGAACCTTGTTATAATGAGATAAAGAAAGGAGCAAAGATAGAGAAGTTAAGCTCTTCTCCCATAACTACTCCATAAAGATCTAAAAAATTCAACAGAATAAATCTTGAGTAAATGTTGATTTTGTAAATTCAAGAAAAAAATCATGAGTCAATTTTCCAAATTGGGCTGGCATAGGGAGAAAGACAGAGAAATTTGTGGACAGTGAGTATAAGGAACAGCCAGGAGCTCATTGTCAATTAAAATTGAATTCTAATGGATTTACACCAGAAAAAGTTCTAGACCTCATATAGGATTCAGGAACAAATATTAAATGGAAGTTCTGTTTCACAGTACCCAGGGCTAGGTCACATATCTAATAAGAGAACAGAGAAGGGAATTTATGCCCAAAACTAATAGTCCAGAGCAAAGAGTGGTCATGAATTATGTACTGAATAAAGAGTAAGTACAGAAAGAATGAGCAGTTCTGACCCAGGAGTAGAGAAGAACTGATCTTAGTTTCACCTTCAATATAGTCTGAAACCTATACCAAAATAACTAGGAAAGGAATCTCAGATAAAAGGGGGTGCCTACAGTTCTGTCACTCTGAAACTGAAGAGGTTTGAAACTAGCTGAAAGCAGTGTAATCCAGCAGTAGTTGATTGGACTTCTGACCAGAGACAAGTAACCAGTTGTATTGCTCAAATGAAAACTCACGTTAGAAACTTAGAGAGTTCAAATGAGGAGAGCAGTATCAGACTTTGCACTATATCAAATCTCTTTAAAGCCCTAAAGTTGTCTGAGTCTCCAGTGTGAGCTATTCCTGAGGTCTAGGCATATCACCAAGAAAGCAGCAGTTGGACCTGAGTGGACATCATTACAGTACAGACATTTCTGGAAGAAATTCGAAGTTCCTGGCCTTAGCATAAAGTCTGAAGTTAGGAAAGAGTCTGGAAAATTAATTAACAAAAAAGAATCTCACCATAAAAAAATTATGGTGATGACAGGGAAGCTCAATACAAAATCAGAAAAATAGAATAACTCCAACAAATCTGTAAGGGAAAGGAAGAATGAGAGAAATTGAGAAAGAGAAAGCAAGAAAGAGAGAAAGAAAGAAGAAAGAAAGAAAGGAGGAAAAAAGAAAAGAAAGAGAAAGAAAGGAAAGAAGGAAGGAAGGAAGAAAAGAGAGAGGAAAGGAGAAAAAGAACTTGGATACCATATTTCAAAAAAATTATGATTTTAAAAACTGCATGAAACTATTAGAATGAGAAGACAAAATAAACATAGAAATAAACCACTTTTTACACTCTGAAAGAAACCCCAAATCAAAACTTCTAACCAACATCCAGAGCTTCCAGGTAAAATGTGGATGGGATGGGAACTAACTACATTACTAGCTAGAAAAAAATTTTTTTTCAAGTACCAAAGACTCACAGGGAGGATCATACAAAATTTGGCAGCAGCAACTGAGGGGGAGAACATGTAATGCAATATTTCAAAAGACTTAGGGCCAAGGAAAGCTTATCCATTAAGTTTGAATATAATTAGGGGCTGGGAGGGTGGACTTACCTTTAAATGAAATAGGATACATTCCTGATAAAAAGATCAAGGCTGAGATGAAACTTCGAAAAAACTACATAGAAAAAGGAGAAAGGGATTGGTGAGGGAATGATATTGGAACCTCATTTTCATCTAAACTGATCAAATGAGGAAAGAATATACAAACATTTTGAACTCTTTCTACTTTGCATTTGCTGCTCTGCCTGATTTCAACTCCACTAACAAGATGCCCCTCATGTTGGATACTTCCTAGTTTTTCCTCCTCCTGCTTTCCTGACTCTTTTTGTGTGCTGTCTCTACTCATTAAATTATAAATTCCTCGAGAGCAGGGACTATCTTTCTTTCTATCAGTTATATTCCCACTACTTAGCATAGAGCCAGGTATATAGTAGATGCTTAATAAATGTTTGATTGAATTGAGTGCTCAAATATATATGACTCAAAAGGGAAACAATGGAAAAGGAAAAAAAAGTGAGATATGGAATAAAAGAGGTATTAGTCCTAAGCAAAACAAATTCTGACAATGGGGGATGTCTCAAAGAGGTCATTAAAAGGTAAAAAACAAAGGATAAGATCCTTTGATAGGGTTCTGGGCCAGGAAAAGAGAAAAGGTTTTTATTATCATTGTTCATTTGTTTTAGCTGTCTGACTCTTTATGACCCCATTTGGAGTTTTCTTGGCAAAGATACTGGAGTGCTTTGCAATTTCCATCTCTAGCTAATTTTATAGTTAAAGAATTGAGACAAACAAGTTTGATTTTCCCAGTGTTGCATAGAGCTAGCAAGTGTTCAGCCAAGATTTGAACTCAGGAAAACGAATATTCCTGACTTCAGGCCCAGTGTTCTATCCACTGCACTCCTATTTGGCCAAAAGAGAAAAGGAGCAGGAAATCAAAGCATATTGCATCAAACCTAGACCACTGGTGCAGAACCACTCTTTCTCATCATTCTTTTTTCCTTTATAAGGCACAATTTGGAAGTAATGTGAGAGTAAAAACACAGGAAATATGATGGAAGGAAATGCACAACTTATTATCATAACTCTTTGAATGAGAATGGAATGAACTAACTCATAAAACAGTATATTTACCAGAAATACAGTTGAAACAAGTTCCTCATGGAGTTAAGAGTTAATCAATTATGATTTAGCCAGTTGTTTTTTTTTTTAAATCAAGAGTAATAGCAAGGTCTCAAGGAAAAAACAAAAATACATTTAATTAACGTTTAAATATGGAAATTACATTTTACTAAAATTACCATAGACAACAAATTAATATGAAGACTGCACATATATACAACAAATAGCATAGCATCTAAATACTTGAAGGAAAAGTTCAATAAATTATAAAGACACAATTATAATAGTGTGAGGAATTTCAATGTACCTGCTTCATACTTAGATGTATATAATGAAAAAAAAAGTTGTTAAGGACTTAACCAGAAAAATTCGATTTGGTAGACCTCTGGAGTTTATTGAATGGTAATAGAAGGTAATATTAATCAATCAATAAACATTTATTAAGTACCTACTATGTGTCAGGGTGTACTAAGTGCTACAGATACAAAAAGTGGCAAGAGATAGTCCCTGCCCTGAAGGAATTAATTATTTAATGGAGAAGATGATGTTCAAACAAATATATATATAAAGCAAGCTGTATATAGGTGGGCAGAACCAACATAGCAAATTATATAAGGATAATAATATTGTAAAGACAAACAACTCTTAGGAATTTAAGATTAGGAACTCTGATCAACACAATGATCCATCATGAATTACCTCCTGACAGAAAGATGGTAGACCCAAAGTATGTATTGATATAAGCACACACATATGGAAATGAGCAATGTTAGAATTTGCTTTACTTGATTATACATAATTTTTTATGAAGGAGGATCATTTTTGTGGGATTCTTGTCCCTTCATAACAAATATGGAGCAATCAAGCAAAGCAAATTTGGCGTTTTGTGGTAACATAAGGTTAGTGTACCTAGGTGACCCAGTTGATAGAGTACCAGGCTTGGAGTCAGGAGAAACAGAGTTTAAATCTTGCCTTAGTCACTTAATAACTGTATGACCCTGAGCAAGACGTGGAACCCTATTTGTCTTAGTTTTCTCATCTGTAAAATGAGCTAGGAAAGGAATGGTAAAACACTCCAGTGCATTTGCCAAGAAAACTTCAAATGAGGTCTTGAAAAATCAGACATGATTGAAACAATTGAATAGTAATTAAAAAAAAAGACTATCAAGATATTAAAGATGTAATATATCTGAGCAGCCATCCTTTATAATGGAATGGCTCAGAGTATTGCCCAAGGCTCTAGTAGCCACCATTATGCTACCATTGAGCTGGTTTTGATTGGAAAATTCAATATTTGAACACTGGGATGCTGGAGGTTCTCTGAAGACAAACATCATTTGCTTCATTGTTAACTACTCTTTCTCACAACATATTCCATCTTCTCCCTCTATGCCTTTGCCTAGATCATCTCTCCCTCCCGCTCCATACCCCAACTTAGACTATTCCTCCTCCTCACCTCAATCTCTTATAATTGCTGCTTTCTTTTAAGGCTAAGCTTAAGCACCATCTTCTTCTGCATGAAGTCTTTCCTGATCCCCCCAAGTTCTAATGCCTTCTTTCTCAAAAAGCTTTGTAGTAATTTTGTATATAGTCTGCATATACATACATATACATACATATTCTCCCCATTTGATATAAGCTCTTTGAAGAAAGAGATTATTTCATTTCCCCCCTGTCCTCAGCTCTTTATAAAAGTGCTTTGTATATTACAGGCACTTTAAAAATATTGAAAATATGAAATAAATGATTTTGAGAACTGCTACTGTTTGGAATACTTTATGCCAATATTTAGTTACTCATGACAGACTTTAAAGGAAAAAATTAAGAATTAATTGGGAAAGAGTCTAGAGTACAATAGAAAGACTGACCAGCTTAGAGCCAGCTTTACCTTGCCACATAACCAGTGAACAGTGACCACGTGCAATAATGGTCATAAAATAAGATCCATATGTACAAACCATCCTAATACTGACTCAAATGCCACTTAACTGATGAGAATGTCTAGGGTAGAATAGGGAATAGGGCTAAAATAACTTTAAAAAAAAGGTTGGATTTTGCAACCCAAAGTATGGCATTTGACAACAGAGAGATCTGAAATAGTTTTGTTCACAAAGTGATGGAATTGTAGGTTAAGAAATGATATGTCCTTTAAGGAGAATTGAGAGAACATGAAAAATCATCTTAAATAATGAAATTTTATTTTTATTTTTTGTTCAGACCTTTGAGTTCACTGGTGTGATAGTATGGGCTTGTATAAACTAACCTCAGGTCAATGATTCAGGCATTGTAGGGGTAAAGAGACACTCAGATTTTTTAATTAAATAAAAAAATTACTAGATACAATGGACAAAAAAAAACAATCCCCAAGTTTAAAAAATAGTAATTCAAATAAAATTGTCATTCCCCTCCACCTCTGTCTTCACTTTAGCGACCAAAGTAGATTAGAAAGTTGTTTCCAACAAGACAGTAGAGTTCTGCTGAAACCTCCAATACCTAGGTTTTTTCCCTCCCCACCTCAGGTAGTAAGGAAGCAAAATCAAAGATGATTTCAAGAACAGACTCCCCACTCCTTTAAAGGGAAAACAGTCCCAAATACATAAAATAGGTGCCACTCTTATAATAAGTGGGGATCTCAATGTATAAACATTCCCTTTACTAGTTTGTACTGGAAACTTCTCTGTAACTTAGAGTCTTGGAAAGTTGCCTGGGGTCATGAATTGGAATGAGAGTGGATATATTGGACTACTGGAAAAAATTGCTATAGACAGGAACTGAAATAAAACTGCTAAAACAAAACCTTCCTGGGTCACATTGGACTTCTGAGAAATGACTGAGAACTTGACCTAATTATCTGAGGTGAAATGCAGAAAATGTGATATATTTAGAAACACATTTCTAGAAAATTCTACTCCTATTATACGTATAACCATATTTGTAAGAAATTTTTCCTTCTTCCCCTTCCCCTCCATCATTCTCCCCACCAAATATCTGGCCAAATGTGCTGATGAAGATCCATTTAATAATTATTCAGTTTTTAAAAATAGAACTAAAAATCTTTAAAAATTATTCTTAAATATATAGGAAAAACTTATGTCAAACAAAAGAAGCATAGGAGACTATTTAAGTGGGTTTACCACACACTCAATGAACAGTGATTTTGAGTGATGATGATCATAAAGTGACATTCATATTCAAAAATTGTGGCAATGATGGGTTAATGGTAAATATTCCTCCATTCAAATTAAGTCAATTCAATTCAACAAGTAGTAAATGCCTACTAAATAAGAAGCAGAGAGAAACTAGCTGGATCAGTGGGTAAAGTGATGAGATTGAAGTCAGGAAGATCTCAGTTCAAATGTGGCTTCAGACAGAATAAGCTAATAAAGCTGTGTGATCCTGGGCAAGGCATTTCACTACCGTTTGATTATATTCCACTGAGTGATTGAAATCAATCTAGTTTATTTGTTCATAGCTTTATAATTGGTTAGGTTCATATTTGAGTTACTCCATTATAAAAGATCTGGATTTTTATTCAGTATTATCTAAAGAATTTAATAGCTTCATTTTAGATTGATTTTTTCCTATACTTAGTTGTTTTGAACCATCCTTCGTGATCTTGAGTAAATCAATTAAAATTTCTCAACCTCAGTTTACACATTAGCAAAATAATAATTATAATACACCTTTCTCAACTAGTTGTGGTGAAGATCAAATTAAATGATATATGTAAACTATTTTGTGAACCTTAAAGCACTATATAATGAACTATTAGCAGTTGTAATACGTAAAATAGCATTGAGTTTAAATAAAAATATTTAAAAATTGCTATTAAATATTATAGAGCCATAAAACAAAAATGTGCAGATATCACCTTAAAAAGATGCCCTCCAATAATATATACTTCCTATTAATGTGCCAAAATTATTCAAGACTCCTTGAAAAATATAACAAAGATTTGACAATCCTCTGATTATTAATATCAAGTCATATACTCACCAAAGGTATTTAGTACCATCATAGGGTCCAATCAAAAGGAACTTTCCTAAAGAAGGTAACTCTTTTAAGAAACTTTTGTTTGTGAATATTATTGTACTGATTCACTGAGCTCTGGAATATGACATAGCTTCCTACTTAAAATTTGTAAGTGTTTGATCTAAGAAATAGGAGAAATGAAGTGGAGGAAGAAAGCTTATTGTCCAGATGCTGATAATTTATTGAGTAGATAACTAATTGAGCAAATCTATATGTTACATGTAATTATATTAATATAACATATGTACATATCTTAGAAACAGCAAATAGAAAATCAAGCAGCGAACTATTCTTAGGCACTTACTATGTTCCAGAAACTGAATTGGGCTCTGGGAATAAATAAAGACAAAAAAAATTAAATAGTCTTTTCCCTTAAGGAGCTTACATTCTATCAAGGTAAAAACATCTTTATTGTTGTTTAGTCATATCCAACTTCTTGTGACTCCTTGTGACTCCCTTTTGGATTTTCTTGGTAAAGATACTTTTGCTTTGGATATTAGGACTATTGGAGTCTCCCAAGCATGGGAGTTATATCATCAGACCTGTGTTTGAGGAAGATTGCTTTGGTAGCTCTGTACAGGATGACCTGGAGAAGGGAGGTGTTTATTGGAATAACAATAGGCCATGGAAGAGGGGATGAAATGCTGAACTAAGATGAAATCTTATATGGATAAGATGAGAGAAGTTGACTGATGTGAGAGGTGGGGTAAAGGTAAAATGTATAAGATTTAGCAAACAATTGTATGTAGGTAATGGCATTGAATGGAATGGAAAACATTAAGTGCTACTAGGTGCCAAATATTATAGAAATACAAATAAAGAAATAGCATAGTTTTAGCTTCCAAAGAGCTCATATTCTGACTGGGACAAACAGCCCATCTAGAAGAAGAGTTCAGATATAAGGTGAATGGAAAAGCCCATTAGTCTTTTGGATTCATTGACAAAGGTGATGGCAAGTTCTAGGGATCCTTAGTTTTCACTTGTCAAAAGGGGGGCATGCTGGTGGTATCTAAATGAGCAGGGGTCAAGGTTGACCTATTGGGAGGAAGATGATTCTGAAGTTGCGAACCTGTATAACTGAGGGGATCTTTGACCGAAATGGAAGCTGGAAAGATGGGTGGGTTGTAGAAGAATGATACAGAGTTTTATTTTTGACATATTGAATTTGATATATTTATAGGACATTCAATAGAAAATATCTAAAAGGCTAGAACAGGTGAGGCATGCCCATAATCCCCACTACTGGGGAGCCCAAGGTTGATGGAACACTTGAGCTTAGTAGTTCTGAGATGCAGAAAGGTCAAAACCAATCAGATGAATACTCAGTCAGATGTGAACCCTTTTAAGGGGAAAGAGGCACCAACCACCTGGGAGTAAGGGGCCACCAAGCTGTCTAGGAAATGGATCATGTCAAAGTCTTTTCACCATTCAACCGTAGAATTGAGCTTTGTGGTGGCTATTCTGGCTTCTGCCTAATATGAAGATCAATCTTAAAAATAAACAAACGTGAAACCAATGACACAAAAAGGAAATGTCCTATTGGCAATTGATGATAAGGGAATGCCTGGATATATAGCTCATCAATATAGGGATGATCATTGAATCCATGGGAAATGATGAGATCATTGAAAGAGGATATAAAGAAAGAATTTTCCACTGTAGGTCTAGAAATGAATGGGGATTGCTGGGTTTGTACCCCAAAGAGATCAAAGGGGAAAAGACTTGTACAAAAATATTTATAGCTGGGTTCTTTGTGGTGGCAAAAAACTGGAAAACAAGGGTATGCCTTTCCATTGGGGAATGGCTGAACCAATTGCGGTATCTATTGGTGATGGAATACTACTGTGTTCAAAGGAATAATAAACTGGAGGAATTCCATGTGAACTAGAATGACCTCCAGGAATTGATGCAGAGTGAAAGGAGCAGAACCAGGAGAACATTGTACACAGAGACCGATACACTGTGGTAAAATCGAATGTATTGAACTTCTCTACTAGCAGCAATGCAATGATCCAGGACAATCCTGAGGGACTTATGAGAAAGAATACTATCCACATCCAGAGAAAGAACTACAGGAGTGGAAACACAGAAGGAAACCAACTGCTTGGACACATGGATTGATGCCGACATGATTTGGGATGTAGAATCTAAACGACCACCCTAGTGCAACTATCAATAATATGGAAATAGGTCTTGATTGATGACACATGAAGAAACCAGTGGAAATGTGAGGTAGCTAAGGGAGCGGGGGGGGGGGTGGGTAGGGGAGAGAGTAAGAACATGAATCATGTAACAATGGCAAAAAATGTTTTAAAATAAAATTAAAAAAAAGAAATGAATGGGGATAACTGCTTAGTCTCAATTGCCTTCAGAAAAAGGCAATGTTCTTTTAGTGATTCCAAACTTTTCCCTGAAACTTTTTAACATCAAAAATTTTCCAGAGATAACATATGGTTTCAAGTCACATAACACTGTCTCTGAAGAACTTAAGTCAAGGATAACCCTAGGCACAATGGAGAGGTACATGGTGGGCATGAATAGCCTACAATCCATTATAAATTATGAAAGTGAGATGGTGTAAAGAATATCATCAAAGAAATATATGATCAAAAAAAGAAGATAGACTGGTCATATAATAATGAGCAAGGAATAACACTGACCAGTTATACTCCAGCAGAATACTCTACTAGTATTCTTGTGATGTCAAGAGAACCTGACTTAGGTTCCCAGCAACTAGGCAGCACTGCAGATAGATGCTGAGTCTGAACTAAAAAAGATCTGAGTTTAAATGTAGCTTTAAACACTTACTAGTGCTGGTGTGGGTGCTGGTGCTGGTCCTGGTCTTCTCAGCAACAGTTCATTTCTTGGCAGTCACATCAGCTAGAGTGAGAAAGAAACCAAGGCTCATAGCAGAGAACACCAGAGAATGAAAAAGGGACCAAATCACTCCCTATAAAGTCTTTTATTTACCCTTCCAGTCCCGACTCAGCAATCAAAGGTGTTTCATTCTAGTTGCTATACCTTAAGAAAAACATAATTAAAATAGAAATAGTTTAAAAGAAGGGAATGAAGAATCTTCTATCTTAGAACTATTTCTATATTCTTCAACTTGATACAATGATGACAAAAAATAAAATATGGTCAGAATCTATGCAAATAATTTTAAAAGATGTATTTTGGGCCTTGATTAGAATGTGGGAAGCCAATAAGAGAAGAGATAAAAATCTGAGACTCCTCTTTTGACCCCTTTTGTGATCCTTGTGATTTCTTGTTGAAAAATATTGTGACCTTATTGAAAAGCTTTAAGTTCCTATCAAACCTAAATTTAAAGGATTAACACTCTTAACAAAGCAAGGAATGCTGCTGCCTGTTATAACCAAGGGATATATACTCCCCAACTTGGCTTTCTGATAAGAACCTAGTCAAAATTCAGCCTTGGCCTTGGTCTATTCTGAAGCCAATGTTTTGTGCTTTGATGTGACATAATTTGTGTTTCTGCGCAAACATGAATTTTTTGGGGGGGTTCTTTTGTGTGAAATGAGTCTTGAAATATATATGTTAAACTCCATGCTCCTGGAGCCAGAGCTGGAAGCATGAGGTAAAAGACAACTCCCCTTGTCCTGTCCTTATTTCCTCATCAACTAAACTGTCTTTATCAGAGATGATAAAGAGATCTCCACAATTAGGAATTCTGGTTCCTAAGGCAAAGTTGGTTGAGATAAGTGGAGGGACTGTAGATGGACATTTGCATATAGAAACATATAGAAACATATAGGGACATATAGAAAACTGTCTAGATCAGTGGGGATGCATCCTGCCAGAGAGCCCCAGGAGAAAGAGAGAAAAACTAGCAGGTAGTATACACAGTGATGGGGCAAAAAGGAAGCTGATCCTCATAGTAGAAAGTGGTACTATCAGGTACACTTGTAACTCCCCCTTGGCAATCCTAAAGACTCTTGAAGCAAGCAAAAAGGGTATTAAAAGAATACAGTTCATTTTGTTAGGCATAGTCAAGTAAAAAAGAAATCTTTAGGAAAGGGAGAAAACATACAAATGAGAAAGAGAAGCTTCTGGAGGAAGGGAAGAACATCAGGACATTAATATGATCCAATTGGATAGTTTCATGGGAAGAGGCAGAAAGAGAAAGACAGCAGGAAGGGGTGAGTTGGAAGGGTTGGGAAAATACAGGCAAAGTGATGAGAAATTTGAAGATCAAGCCACCACTTTCAGTGGGGGTTGAGGGGACCAATGAGATTTTCATGGAGAAATTGACTTCTGAATTGGATTTTAAGTAAAAGAAAAGTGCTTCAGCATATGAAGATTTTAGATTTAAATGCTACATCCTACAGGGGATTTCCTTTGATCTCCCTAGCTGCTTTTACTCCTAAAATTACTTTTATGTTTTATATACTTATATGTGTACTTGTTTCCCCCTGAGAATGTAAGGTCAAAATCTATTCTTATTTTTTGTTGTTTGTTTTGTTTGCTCATTGTATAACATAGTACCTGGAATCTAGCAGGTGCTTAATAAATGCGTGCTGGCTGAAGAATTTGATGGACAAGAAAGTGACAATAATAGAGTCTCTGGATTTAAAAAACGTTCATTGAATAGGATGACTAAAAGACCAAAAGAGCTTTTATTTTAAGATCCAATAGGGTTAATCCCTAGTTTGATATCAAATTTAAAGTTTGGAGACTTAAAAGAGAACAATAGAAATAATTTAGTCCTAAAGCTTCATTTTACATTTTTCTTTTACTTACCTGGGCACACATGTTTTTACCACTAGACTATAAACTCCCTGAAGGCAAGGATTGTTTTGATTTTGTCTCTGAAAAGAAAGGGCTAAAAACATCAGAAAATTACAAAAAGCTAATTGCAAGCTTCTCTTTGAAATAAAGACCATTCTTTAAAAAATTCTCTCACAAACTGAAGAGAAAAAGAGGATTTTTGTTTTAAAAAATCCTGAGCTTAGCAAACACCAACTAAAAGAAAATTTAAAAAAATTCTGCATACAAAAAAAAACAAAGGGATTCTATATGAAGCTATTATGTGAAGCCTTCTTTTTAAATATATAATTCATTCAACAAATACATGTCGAAACTATCCTGTTTCTCTTTCTTTCTGTCATTTAAAAAATCTATTCTGTACATTAAAAATGCTTTTGATGAACCCATATTTTTCCTTTTCTTGGGGTGGGCAGGTGATGGGGAGGGAACACTATAACCAATTCCAATCTCCTTCCTACTTCCTTCTATTTGAAAATAGAAGAAGAAAACCATTGTAACATATGTACATATATGTATATATAAAGAGAGGGAGAGAGAAAGAGAGAAAGAGAGAGAGAGAGAGAGAGAGAGAGAGAGAGAGAGAGAGAGAGAGAGGCAGACAGAGAGAAAGAGACAAATAGTCAGAGACTTAATTTCGATATTGACATTATTTGAAAAAGTATGTCACATTCAGTATCTGAAATTCATCACCTTTCTGTCACCCTTCGTCTTAGGACATTTAAAATCATGAATTTGGGGAAGTGGCAATCTGCTAGGAATCCAGATCCCTCACAAACCTTTCACTGGGGCTTAGAGAATTTACCAGGCCATAAAAATCATCTTTAGACTACCTAATCAAGGAATCAACAGAGGGCCTCAAAAAGTCCTGCAGAGATCCTTGAATAGGGGCAGATGGAGAACCAATTAAAATAAACAGAACATAGAGAGCCCCCCTAAAACCTTGGAAGGGAGTCCTAACACGCTAAAAATTATTGATCATTTCCCTTAACACTCTCTTGATCACTCCTTGACATATTCTTCTTTCTGGGTTTTCAGGACACCACTCTCTCCTAGTTCTCCTCCTACATATCTGTCTACTCCTTTTCATTCTCCTTTGCTGAAGAAAAATAAGTGTAAATAATGTCAACAAAAATATGTCTTACAGAAAGTAAAGATATAGAGGTCACATGCAGAGGAGAAGAGATGACATTTGAATTTTTAGAAGGTTCCATTGATCTCTTACAATGTCAAGAGAAATTGAGGAAGTCTTCTAGCGTATTTGTGAACTTAAGGGAGATAATGGACAGGATGGGCAAATGTGGATGGATCATGATTCATATCATTTCCAGAAACGACCGAATTGATGAGATCATACATCAATATAAGTATCTTCAATGATTAGAATAGCAATTCTTGTCAATTAGTCAATGAGGAAATTGCACAGGTTCAAAGAGGATAACACAACCTAGAATTCTATCCAGGGTAAGAGCTGAGATTTGAACTCAGGTTCACCAGCTTTCAAATTTAACCCTTTTTCCATTGTATCGCAGTTGAATCTTTGACTAAACATGTGAACATTATTAACTTTTACTTCAAGTAAAGACATATAATTTGACCTCAATGAGTCCCTTAAATTTTCTCTTTCTTGTTTACCTTTCTAGGCTTCTCTTGGGTCTCATATTTGGACTTCAAATTTTTTGTTTATATCTGGCTTGTTTTTCAAGAATGCTTGGAAATCTTCTATCTTATTGAATGTCCATTTTTCCCCTGAAAGAATATACTCAGTTTTGCTGGATAGGTGACTCAGTATTGTAAACCTAGATCTTTTGTCTTTCTGAATATCATATTACATGCCTCCTGATCCTTTAATGTAGAAGCCTCTAGATTCTGTGCAATCCTGATTGTATCTCCATGATATTTGAATTTTTTCTTTCTAGCTGCTTGAAGTATTTTCTCCTTGGCTTAAGGGCTCTTAAATTTAGCTTTTATATTCCTGAAGGTTGTCATTTGAGGATTTCTTTCTTAAAGTAATCTGTGAATTCTTCCAATTTCAATTTATTTTCTTGTTTGAGGATATCTGGGCAGTTTCCTTTGATACTTTCTTGTATTGTGATGTCCAAGCTTTTTATTTTTTTATTTTTTATTCTACATTTCAGGTAGTCCAATAATTCTTAAATTGTCTATCCTGGATCTATTTTCCAGGTCAGTTGATTTTTCAATAAGTAATTTCATGGTTTCTTCTGTGTTTTTTTCATTCTTTAGATTTTTGTTGTTGTTGTTTTTGTTTCTTGATTTCTTAGAAAACCATTCATTTCTAGCTGCTCAATTCTAATTTTTAAGGCCTGATTTTCTTCCATCCACATTTGGGCCACTTTTCTCATTTCTTCTATTTCTCTTTCATGCTTTCCCTCTGTCTTTCTTAATTGTTTTTTTAAGTCTTTTTTGAGCTCTTCCAGAATCTGTGTCCAATCCATGTTTTTCTTTTGGACTTTGCATATATTTGTTTTGCTTTCATTGTCCCCTTCTGTGCCCATACCTTGCTCTTTGTCTCCACAAAAATTCGTTAGAGTTTGGTGTTCTTTTTTTATCTGCTCATTTTTCCTACCTTTTTGCAGGTAGGCTCTGTTTTCTGGGAGGTTAGGTTACCCCCTTAAACTTCAGTCCTTCCTTGATGCTACCTTTAGCTTATTTTCTGAGTTTTTGATACTTTTAGTTCTGTGAAAATGTTATGATGGCCTGAGGGTTGGAAGCTCTGAGGACTTCCTCCCATTGCTAATTCAATTAATCCCTGAGATACTGATAGTTTAAAGACTTGCCTCAGGATTGAGAGTAAGCTTTTGATTTCATCCTGAACTTGATCAGGTCAGGAGCTACTCAAATTCTAGCCCCAGGATTATGTGCAAGTTTTTGGTCTCACTGTGTACTTGATCTAATCAGGTACATAGTTGATTGCCCTGGTTCCACACCAAGCCCCTGACAAAAAGATTTGGATCCCTCTCTTAGGTCAGTCAACTACCCCAAACTGGGACCTCACCACAGGCCCAGACTGGGATTTCTGGCTTTGCTCTGGGCTCACACAGATCAGCTCACTTCATCAGAGACTCCCCTGGGCTGGAATTCTGGACTTCTCCACAGATTTGAAACTTCAAGGGGTGTGGTTGGCTTGGACCTCTATTTGCCCAGGCAGGATCTCAGTGTCTGAATATTGGCTTGGGCTCAGGTTCAGAAACTAGCACAGCAGATGTGAGGTGGGAGTATGTGGCTTGCTCTTGGTTTGCTCTTCACTCCTTGCTATAGTCTTGATAACTGCACTCTCCTCTCATTCCAGTGCCTCAGATGTTCTCCATCTACCTTTGAAGTCTTTCTTTTCTTGAAAGTTGTTTTTCTCTGTCTCCTTGTTGGTTCTTTCACTCCTGTATTTGTTTTGTGTTGTTATTTTAATATTGGTTGGAGGGGATTCTCATGGTGACCTTGAGCTTCTCTGCTCTACTCCACCATCTTGGCTCTGCCCCCAGAAGAGTTTAGCATGATCTTTTAATAAAGACCTATATTGCAATATGAATGAAGCAACACATCAAAACATTTTGTTATTCCAATGCTCATTACAAGGTTCAACCATGACAATGAAAAAAATTAGTTTCTTGTCTTATACCTCATCTCCACCAATATCTGTGTCTGAACTATATATTTAGAGTTGTAGGAAAAGGAGCATCAAATGTTTAGATTCTATTGATTATCTATATGGTGAACACTGATCTTATTTATTTTCAATCTTATTCATAATATCATAGATTTAGAGATAGTAGAGTTCTTAGAAGTTATTAAATCCACTCTCAAATTGTATAGATTGGGAAACTAAGGAAAGTGAATAGGAAACCAAGAAATTTAGTCATCTGCCTATGACCAGAGAGCTAATAAGTGACTGAGGCAGTTCTTCCCATTTCCAAGTATAGTCCATGACCTGCACTATTTAATTAACCCATTAATAACTAGTCCTTTGGTGAAAGCACTTCCTAGCTTGGTTAGTTAGGAGAGTGACATAGGATCATATTTTAAAGTAGGAGATGTGTTTGGAGAAAGGTAATAGAATCCTCAGTATATACTGATTTCTCAAGCTATCTCATCTACAAGAAGCTTTATTTGAAGGCCACCCTCCCACCTTAACAAGCCTTTATTATGTGGAAGGTACAAGATAACCTTCAACCTTCTTAGAAAGAACAAGTTAGGGGGCAGCTGGGTAGCTCAGTGGAGTGAGAGTCAGGCCTAGAGACAGGAGGCCCTAGGTTCAAAACCGGACTCAACCACTTCCCAGCTGTGTGACCCTGGGCAAGTCACTTGACACCCATTGCCCACCCTTACCAATCTTCCACCTATGAGACAATACACCGAAGTACAAGGGTTTAAAAAAAAAAAAGAACAAGTTACATAGAGGATCCAGTACAGCCCACTTATTGCGTTAATGAAAGCAAATAATGAAAGAGTATTATGGTGGCAAAGGGATAAAACTGGATAAGGGTTATTTATGTTGGGAAGGCCTGAAAGGGGATGGATTGACTCCAACCTAAGGTTGAGAAGCAAGACTATTAATCATATTTGTTTTTAAAGAGAGGATTTCTCTATGGTATTTGCTGCTACATTTTAGGAAATGCTGATCTAATAAGCTTTTTATCTCAAGGATACAGAGGGTCATGATAGACTGTTATGATCAGATGAAAAAGGATAGCTGTAGATATGGAAAGAAAAGATAAATAGGATAAACTTTGATTATGGAATAAGAACTATGTAAGGTAAGAGTGAGGTAAGAACTATGTTGATATATATTAAATATTTTATCATAATGACAAATGAAAAACAAAGGTAACATATCTGGGACTAATGATTGAAGGGTACTTGGAGACGGATGGGGTAGAACTATAGCTGGTAAATATGAGATATAAGAGAAGATGGAGTTGAGGGTCAGGGAAAAAGTGTGTATCAACTTTTTGAGGAATAGAGAAATATCTTAATTCATTAATTGGTTTTAATTACATTATATAATAATATTATAGTCTATTTTACAAATGTATGGAGACATATGAAACATGAACACTAGCATGGGGTTGGAAAATGAACTTTTTCCAAAAGCAAATGCCAAAAAGAAGTATTTCTATGCTCTAAAATAAATCCCAAGTGGTCCTGAGCAATATCTACATAGAGATCTCATTTCTGTAGTTTACAGCTGAAGCTTTGCAGATTCAATTAGATAGTTAGAATAATGAGTCATAGAGTATATTGCCAGCAAATTGTACTAGGTATGCCATAAATAGTTTGGAACTTATTTCTGCCATCATGTGCCTATATGTTAGTCTTTCAAATCTCTCATAATGTTAGCAACCTAAGTGTGCCACAATTTCTCATGATTGTAAAGAAAAACAAATGATAATATCAAAATCACTTGAGAATCACTGACTTAGACAAATTTATATATCTTTATTTTGCCCTATAACAGAAAGGAGAGTCAGAAAATAATAGGTATCAGCACTACCTTCAGGAGGAGTTTTCATCCAACTTCTCAAAAAACCTCCCCATTATATGACTAAAATGGTATTTAGAACATATTTAATTCTAACTTTTCATTGGATAGCCATTAGTTGTTCAGACACACCATCGAGATGACTCCAATTGTATTTTTTTCTTTTTTTCCCTCTTGTTATAAACAAAGACTAGGTCTCCAAGAACAGTATTTTACATATTAACTTCCTTTTTAAGCCCATTATTTATGTTCTTCTAATTCCAAATCTGTTCCTTACTATTATCACCTTGGATAAGTCACATAACACCAGTAGACCTTGTTAGCGTCTTCCATTAAATGAAAGGCTGGAATAAATGGCCTTTCAGGTCCTTTTAAGCTCTAGATCTGTGATCTTATAATTCCAAAAACTTTTTAGTATTTGAAGGAAGAAATTACAGCCTGAAAATTGTTTGATCACATTGGCTTTTTTACTAAAATTCATACAATGATGCTTTAACTTTAGTTTAATCTTTGGATAGCATAAACTGGAACACTGAAAAATAATAAATTTTATTTTGCCAACCATAAATAACAAAAGCATTCATTAGGATTTCCCTATTACAGTGGCTCAGTAATTATCTTAATCTTCCAATATTAAGAGATGTATGAAAGATCATTTAATAACAAGAAGCACAATGTTTGTTTTTAAAAAATTAATACACAGATAAAGTAATATCCTGCATTTTTCTATTTGCAGAGGGTATAAATATTTTTCAAATTTATTGTTAAAAAAAGAATGTAAAACGACCAGGAGCTATGGGCACACACTAAATATATTTTTGGCATACTGAGATTTAGAGGTCGAAAAAACATTTGACCACATACATTGGTGTCTTTTAAAATTTCTCACATCAATAAAAGTAAAACCTAAAGGACATCCATAAGACTTATTCTCTTCATTTCTTTTTGGCTAGGTAGTTACTATATTGGTTATTTGCAAGTCCGGGTTGTGCTGAGGTCAGTGGAAATAATCTCAAGCTGTCTGGGAGAATCCAATATTCATCTAAAAGCTGATAATATTAACTGGTGTTAAAGTTAAAGATTTCCAGAAGCCCTCACAAGTCCTTGTACTTTGTTATTAAATGAAGTCCTTTCCATTCCTGCATTTAAGGGCGCAGGCACAAAGCCTCTGAATTCTGAACATGAATATTCTTTATCTTCAGGCAAGAAACCTGTTTGAAAAGCTAAAAACATCATGCAATTTGTTTATTTCTGGTGGAGGTTGAGGAATGCCACTAATTGTTTGGACCTGGAATCCTAAACGTGGTGTGATCACACAGATGTGAAGTGGCACTGGCTGAAGCTAAAATTTTACTCTGGGTCTACAGATGCAATTTTCATTCTCTGTGGACTACAGTATATTTGGTTTCAATTTTGGTAATGTAATTTGGCAAGTCTAGCAAGAGGAAACAGGTTTGGAAATTATCAAATGTCTTTTATTCTAATTGTTTAGGAAGATGGTGCAACTTTTAAAGGGGGAGAATAATTACATTCTTGGAAAATCATGGAGAATGGGAATAATCAAAAGGACATTAGTAATGGACAGCCAAAATTGGAGGAGAATTGATTTAAAGGCTAAATTTAGGGGAAATGAAGAAATTGAATTTTGGGGGGCGGGGGTTTTGCATGCTCCAGAAGGACAAAATTAAGTGCCACCAACCTAGAAAATTGCTCTCTTTCTAAGTTATTTATTGCTTTTTATCAATAAATTAATAAGTTTTTACTAAGTGCCCACTATTTGTCAAATATTGTGTTAGGCTTTGGGATGCAAAGACAAAAAAGCAACAGTATCTGCCCTAAAGTAACTTTCATTCTGTTTCTAAGTATTCCTGTGAGTCTTCACTTGGCTTAATTTTCTTTCACTTAAGGAGTGAGCACTAATTGTGATATTTTAAGAGATCCTCACAGAATTATAGAGTGGTTTATTGGAAGTAAATTCCAGGGCATTCTATTGGAAGAAGATTCATGATCAGTAGCCATGCAGATTCCTTTTAGGATTTTCAATGAAAGAGAAATCTTTGCCACATCTTATTAACTCTTTTTATATAGTCATTCTACAAGTTTGAGAGTCTTAACCCCAACTCCTAATTGCATTGATAAATCGGGACCTCAAGCAGTCTGGCTTTATTTATCCTTCAAGGGTACTAGGGGTACTCCTGAATAGTCAGGGTTTTTCTCTAAAGCTATTGTCTTCCTTCATTCAGGTTCCAGAGAATTTTCTCCAATATCAATCACTGATTATTGATTTGTCCAATGATTCATTAATATCAATTAGTTTTTACAAAAGGACTTTTTTTTTTTTTACAAAAGTACCTCAAAAGATATAGCAAGGTCAAAAGTGAAAACACATTCTCCCAACAAGATAATGCAATGCACTGAGTGCTAGACTTGGAATTAGGAAAATCTGATTCCCCACCTATCAGGGGCATATTCTCTGTTATACCACCTTAGTCCCTGAGGTTTATGGGGTGTGCAGAGAGAACTAGCATCTCTGGTTGAGGGTCAGTATTCTGTGTCCTGTGACACCACTTAGCTGCCCAAAATGGACTAGCACCTTCCCTGAGAGGGCTTGCCCAGTCCTTTTCAGGGCTGATCACCACCCCCCCCCATCCCCTTGCTAACCACCTATCACCCACCTTTCATGCTAGTCAGAATAGGTAGTTGAGAACAGTTTGTTCCAGTGGCCATGAAGGAGGCTGAAGCAGGTGCTATGAGTGTGTTTAGAGCTTGGTCAGACATCAAAGACACCAATGCTGACTTTTGTCCTGCCACTGGACTTTGATGACTCTGGAAAAGTGAGGCTGATGACTTTGTGCAGCTCTGGTTCACTTAAATCCAATTCATATGCAAGTCAACACATTACCCTCTGATGTCATTAGTGCTCTTTAAAAACGAAACAACAATCATTTTAGTCGCCAGGGAAAATGGATTAAAAATAAAAATGCAACACTGCTACAATGCATTCATTCCACAATGTTTTTCAGTCCCCAGAGCAGCATAGTTTGCTTGAGAAATTTCTCTCTTTTGGATGGTTGTTGCTCCACTGCTAGGCTGGGTCAAGCAGGTTGTTCCTAGCTGCTGGTAAAAATTGGCTTGGATTCCCTACGGAGGACCTCCAGCAGCTCACTCTCTGGATGGGTCCCTGGCAAAGCTCTCTGACCAGCCAACTCTATGAAGGGCTTCTGACCTTTTGAGTAGAATGGTCATTTTTATTATGTTAGCTCATCCTACCCATGAGCAATCAATGATTTTCCAGTTGTTTAGATCTAGTTTTAATTGTTTTGAAAGTGTTTTGTAGTTGTGTTCATATAATTCCTGTGTTTGTTTTGGTAGATAGAATCCTAAGTATTTTATATTGTCTAGTTAGTTATTCCTGTTGACTCCCAGAGGAGCATAGGGCCGCAACCATCTCAGGCCAACTCTGTTCTGGGCAACTTCCCCCAGCTGGGCCCATGTCATTCCAAAGGCCTTTGTTTCGTTTTCGGCAGATCTTCACCAGGTCTGTTTTGGCCTTCCGACTTCCCTCCTCCCTGTTGTCTAGGGTGATTTTAAATGGTGTTTCTCTTTCTACCTCTTGCTGCTCTAATGTGTTGGAAATATATAGAAATGCTGATGATTTATGTGCATTTATTTTGTATCCTGCAACTTTACTAAAGTTGTTGATTATTTCTACTAGCTTTTTAGTTGATTCTCTAGGATTCTTTAAGTAGACCATCATATCATCTGCAAAGAGTGATAGCTTAGTCTCCTCACTGCCTATTTTAATATCTTCAATTTCTTTTTCTACTCTAATTGCTACTGCTAGTGTTTCTAGTACAATGTTTAATAATAGAGGTGATAATTGGCATCCTTGTTTCACTCCTGATCTTATTGGGAAGGCTTCTAATTTATCCCCATTGTATATGATCCTTGCTGATGGTTTTAGATATGTACTGTTTATTTTTAGGAAAGATCCTTCTATTCCTGTACTTTCTAGTGTTTAAGCTCACAAGTTTGCCAGAAGCATCATCAAGGGTACGGGATCATGGAGATGTGCTGACTCAGTGTAAGAGATGAGCCAAAGCTCCTACTCCTACTGGAGGTTCAAGGCAACTCCTCCTTGCCCAAGTGCAACCAGGGAGAAAAGAGAATGCATTTGGGGTGTTGTTGCCTTTTGCATATGTGCTCAGGTCTGGTTCAGAAACAAATTGAAAAGACTCCCTTTACCATGTGCTGAATCAGAATCAGGTGAGTGGGGAGGGAGAAAAAGCCACAGAATACTTGAATAGGCTCCCCAAATCCATTGCTCTTGCTCATGAGGGTTGGACACCATTTTACCACACTATCACTTACATCAAACTAATCCCTAACTTTCTGTAATTTCCATCTTCTAAATGGTACTTAAAACTGGGTAGCCTTTGGGAGAAGTGTTTTAAGGAGTGTTGCCTCTACCGGTATTTTTGTGGCCTTAAATACAAAGATGTTCAAAGTAAAACACATAACAGATCCTTTTAGTGAACAGAGAGATGATGAAATGGGAGGCATAGAATGTGGGTTTTCCTTTACCTTGCTATAACTTTAATTCAGGTGAGCAGTTGCTTCCCAAGGTTTTCCTAAGTGACCAGCACTTTGGTAGGCAGAGGAGGAGATTCAGTGATTTATATAATATATGTCTTTTCCTTAAGGACTTAATAATCTAGTTGACAGATACAAACCTCATATGCTGAAAGAGTGAGATGTTCTCATGTACATTGATTATTAATGCACATAACTTTTATTCCTGTGAGAAAATTTCAAGGTAAATATGTATCTGTCTATGCTCAATCTCTCATATAGCTGGGAAGTAGCCTAGCCTATCTTCTTTTCAAATGACTGAGAACATTGACCAAATTGCCTCCAGATAAGAGTGAATTACACACATAATGGAGAACTGATATATAACAGTTTGCATTTTTAGGACTTGCATATATTAGGGCTGTTCCCATGTAGTGAACTTTCAGATTTGTAGATCAGAGAGTCAACATTTCTGAAATTGTATGAGGATGCACCACCCATCCTTCCCACTTTAAATCAATATCAGGAAGCTTCCAAACTGGTAGATCAGATGGATACCTTAGAAGAGTCCCTAGGAAGTCATTCTATCACTTTTATTTACAAGGTTAAGTGATATACAGAAAAGCATTGAAGCTGACAGCCTCATATATGCTTATTTGGAGGTTAGCTAGTTTGGGCTCTGAGCCAGGACCAAGCATAGGAAAGGATTCCTCTTTCTCTGCTAAAGAAATGTATGCTTCCTGGTGTGTAGGGAAGAGCTGGGTTTATGGTAAGAATCCTATTTGTGTTCTTCCCTTTCTCATATCTAGTAGAATTACAGAGCTTGTTCTCTGGGAGACAACAGCTTGGCTGATTCCATTTTCTACTGTACCACTGACTTGCTGAGGCAAAGGACTAACACTAAACTGAGTGGTGAACTAGTAAGCAAAAAAAGTAATGCATGAGTTTAGTACCCTAACTTTGGGCATATAGAACATTTCTATCTATCTATCTATCTATCTATCTATCTATCTATCTATCTATCTATCTATCTATCTGTCTGTCTATCTATTTATCAATGAGAGGGAGAGGGAGATAATGAGACACAATTAACTCAAAGCACAGATAGCTACTGAAATTGCATATTGATGTGCTTAAAACTTATAAAAAATAAGTATATGATATATAAATATGTGTAAAAATTAAAATGAATTTTATTGTAACTTCAAATATTATATTTTATAAGATTTATTAATAATCACTAGAAGTGAAGGAATAATAAGATAACAAAATAAAACCACGTGTCCAAGCTAATTTACCTGTTCAAAAAGTCTATGTTCACAGCTGTCTTCATAGGAAGGAAAAAGAGCTAGACACAGAAATCCACTGAATTTATCTTCTGTCTACATCAGCATGTAACTACAGGAAGTCAGTGGGTTCCTGAGTAATGTGGTTCAAAAGGCACAAGATTCCAATTCCCATCTCCCACTGAGACCTCTTGAAAGACTAGTCTCTCCAATGGATCTTGTAAACATAACCAACTTTTAAATTACAATTATTTGGTGATAAAAGGGAAAGAGAACATAGGAAGGAAAAAGAGCTAGACATGGAAATCCACCAAATTTATCTCCTGTCTACATCAGCACGTAATGACAGGAAGTCAGTGGGCTCCTGGGTAATGTAGTTCAAAGGCACGAGATTCTAATTACACATATGGAATATAATGAATGTGAGTACATATGTATATAATAATTAGTATATTAACATATAATTTATAATAATAAGTAATAAGCTTAAAACACCTGAAATGAACTCACAAATACACTTAATAAATTGTGGGTACCACACAGAGGTCATGAGTATGAGAGTCAGACAGACTAGTAGGGAACCCACACCCTTGGCACTGTAGACCCTAATGTCCTTTCTCATGGTATCCACATGCTTATTTATGCTGGAAGAGTTGCTCTTCTGAATGTCCTGGGCCTACTTCTTATTGGTTTCTTTTCTGTTGCAATCTCTGTACTGAGATTTTCCATTTCCTAAACAAGATCTTCACTCCAAATACCAATCTCTCTCTAATGCTCAGTGATTCAACTCTGAAGTTGGATTCTTTCTCTCTCTCACTGGATTCCAAACCTGTTTCTCCAAGGATAAACAAAAAAAATAGCCAGGTCAAATAATCAGTCAATGAACAAACATTTATTAATGCAAAGAAATGAAACAATTCTTGCCTTCAAAGAGAAATATACAAACCTGTATATTTCTTGGGGGAAAAAAACATAACAAAATACTTTCAGAATCTGAACAGATATCTTATTCCAGTAAAATATCCAAATTTTGGTAAACCTTTTGGCAGAAGTTACCTCAGCTTTTTTTCCCCAGGAAACTAGGAATAATTAGAGATTTATCCTGCTGGTATCAGAAATATTAGTAGTCTTAGCAATTAGAAATTCCATTAAATCCTTTGGGGCTTATTCAGACATAGGTGCTTTAAAAATATGTTATTTCCTGCTAATAGCACTAATATTTCTCTGTAGCTGGAGGAAGAGGTGGTTCAGCATGTGTGGTGCCTACAGAGATATTTTTTTTGCTTATTCTTTTCATGTAGGGTTGAGAGGGAGAGAAGGCATACATAATCCAGTATAGACAAATTAATAACCCTTCATCACAGTTTTTGCTGGGCATTTTCATGCTTTTTCTAGCTGTCTCTGATTTTCTACTTGATTTCCCACTACTCACTCATAGAAAGGACAGAGGCTAGTTTTGGCAGGAATGAGTTGTGCAAAGATATTTTACCATCTGCTAGAAAATTTTTGGATTTTTTCCATACAAAAACACTTATTAAAATATTTATTGAAGCTCAACAACATATTAATTTCTGTTGAGAGTATGGCCTTATGATAGTTTTTTTCCTCTAAAAAGAAGAGAGATAATTAAAGGACATTGGGAAAGGAAAGGGGCTATGACTTCCTTGGCTAATATGTGGTCTTTGATGCTGTCATTATGCTATGCACATTTGCAAATGAGAGATTGAAAACTCCTTGAGGTTTAGGACTAGATTAACTATTTCCTGGACATCTCTCAATATAATAAATAGTATTTTCCTCTGCCCAATAAAAGTACAATAAATGTGCTAAGGAATCACTGTTTTACTTAAAATAAGTATATTACTATGAAAATAATGTATTTTATATATATATTTATATATATGTATATATATATGTACATGCATGCATGACTATGTTAGTCTTGGTTCATAGACTTAGAGCTGGAAGGAAACTTAGAGGTCATCCAATCTATCTTTCCTCCCTCATAATTTAGATGAGGAAATTAGGGCCCAATAGGTTAAGGCTAATTATTAAGAACATATTTTTCTTACTCATTTTCACCTCTTAGAATCCTTTTCTTCTGTTTCATCTCAAGCACTTCAATAAGCAGGAAATCTCTCCACTCTAAGGCTATCTTTCAACTACTTTCGATGTACCTTTTATGTTATCTCAACCCATTATAATGTGAAGTACCTGAGGGCAGAGCCTAGGTTTTATACTCCTTTGCATCTATCCAGTACTTAGCACACATCCTAGAACATATTAAGCCCTTAAAAATCATTTTTTTAATCATCATTCCCCAATTGATAGATGGGCAAGGGACATGAATAGGCATTTTTCAGATAAAGAAATCAAAACTATCAATAAACAAATAAAAAGGTGTTCTAAATATCTTATAATTAGAGAGATGCAAATCAAAGCAACTCTGAGGTACCACCTCAAACCTAGCAGATTGGCTAACATGACAGCAAATGAAAGTAATAAATGTTGGAGAGAATGTGGCAAAATTGGGACATTAATGCATTGTTGGTGGAGTTGTGAATTGATCTAACCATTCTAGAAGGCAATTTAGAACTATGACCAAAGGGCTTTAAAAGATTGCCTGCCCTTTGATCCAGCCATACCACTACTGGGTTTATACTCCCAAGAGATAATAAGGAAAAAGATTTGAACAAAAATATTTATAGCTGTGCTCTTTGTGGTGGCAAAAATTGGAAAATGAGGGGATGCCCTTCAATTGGGGAATGGCTGAACAAAATGTGGTATTTGTTGGTGATGGAATACTATTGTGCTGAAAGGAATAATGAACTGGAGGAATTCCATGTGAACTGGAGAGACCTCCAGGAACAGATGCAGAGCGAAAGGAACAGAACCAGGAGAACATTGTACACAGAGACTGATACACTGTGGCATTTGAATGTAACAGACTTCTTTACCAGTAGCAATGCAAGGATTCAGGACAATTCTGAGGGACTTATGAGAAAGAACGCTATCCACCTCCAGAGAAAGAACTGTGGGAGCAGAAACATAGAAGAAAAACAGCTGCTTGATCACATGGTTCAATGGGGATATGATTGGAGATGTAGACTCTAAACCTCTGGTTCCCAAACTTTTTTGGCCTACTGCCCCCTTTCCAGAAAAAAATAATACTTAGTGCCCCCGTCATATACCATCACCACCCCTTTATAGTTATTCACCACCCCCAAATGCACCTGTGACCATCACCAGTCCCCTGGATCACTGCAGCACCCACCAGGGGGCGGTGGCACCCACTTTGGGAATCACTGCTCTAAACTATTACCCTGATGCAAATATTAATGATATGGAAATAGGTCTTGATCAATGACATATGTAAAACCCAGGGGAATTGCTTGTTGGCTACAGGAGAGGGGTAAAAGGAGGGGAAGGAATGAACATGATTCATGTAACTATGGAAAAATATTCTTAATTAATTAATTAATTAAATGAACTTTAAAAATTTTAAATTTAAAAAGACTATTAAAAAAAAAGAATTTGATTAACCGGTCAGTACTGAAAGTAATAGGTCTTTTCTTTGTCTTGTTTAAGGGAAGGCTCATGTGACTTAACTGGACAACAAGGAAGGGCACCAGGACATTATATTGACTCCCTCTTTCCAAGGGGAACAGGATTGATACTGCCACATTATAATAGCTCATGAGTTTTTTTTTTCTTACAGTAATCACAATTCTATCATCTCCAAACTGGGCCTGAGAAGGGGCAAGGAAAGGATTCAATCAGGGTTATCACAGAGAGAGTGGGAATGATGGTCTTTAGGTCATATCAAGAAAAGAGTCCATAATGGTCTGGGATTTGTGGGTCCAAGACCGAAATAAATTTATATCTCTTCTTGGATATATATTTGACTTTTAGCAAGTTGATTAACCTTTCTAAGCCTTATTTTTTTTTTTCACCTGCAAAATGAGGTCACTATAACCTAACACTTTAACTCTCTTATAACCTACATTGCTATTTTTTGGGAGGAAAGTGCTTTACAAACTTTAAAGAATTACACAGATGGAAGTAATTATTATTATTTATTATTATTACTATTACTATTATTATCATCATGAGGGTAGAGAAAACTGATGTTGGAATTGACCCAGTAGAAGTAGAAGTAGAAGGCTTATGGCAGTGGGGACAATAAACAAGGATGTAGAATTGAGTAGTAATAGAAAATTCTATAAAGTCAATTGCATAACAGAGGTTTATTGATGGGATTGAAATATTTTCATACATGGTAGGTCAGTGTTCTGCTTTGAAATTAGGAAAGCATAATGTAGATAAACTTCATTTAAATTATTTGGATTTACTTTCCTACCTACATGCAGAGTGTAGCTTAAGGGATATAGTGTACAGAATCTGGAATATTTGAAATCAAATCTGGTCTCAGACATTAGCTATGTTGCCCTGGGAAAGTGCTTTCTGCCTTAATTTCTTCATTTCTTGGGGATAATAATAGCACCTGCCTCCCAGTGTTATTATTAGGATAAATTGGGATAATGCTAACAAATGCTTTGTAAACATTAACATACTTTATAAATACTAACAATTATTATCCATATTAAACATTGTTAAATTCTTATGAATCCATCATTAAAACCCCAAATTTGCCTTTAGGAATGAAAGAATAACCCGAAACACAAATCATTATTTTTTTATACCTCATATACCTTCCCTATAGTAATTATTTGATGCCTTTCATAGAATAGAGATTATCCTGAGGTTTTTTTGGTTGCTATTTTTTAAAATAAATAACAATACAATATGTAACTAATATAATGCATATGATTTATTATAAACATATAATACATTATATAAATATGCTTATTCAAGAAAAACAATATCATATTAGCTATGCCAAAAAATCTCTCATTCTTTTTTTGCCCTCCTTCATACTTCTCTATTCTCCCCTTGTCCCTCCCTCCTTGCCAAGAAGGCATAGGCATGATGTGGGTACATATATTATCATATAATACATATTTCTGTGTTCCTCATGTTATGAACAAGACACATATTGCTTACATTAGAGAAAAATTCACAGAGGAAGTAAAGCAAAGAATGATATGCTTTAATTTTCATTTGTATTTCATCTATTCCTTCTGTGGTGCTGGATATCCTTTTTCATCATGAATCCCTTCCAGTTGTCCTTGATCCTTGCTTTGTTGATAATGGTTAAGTCATTTGCAGCTGATCATCATACATTATTGTTGTTATTGTGCACAATATTTTCCTGGTTCTGCTAAGTTCATTTTGCATCCCTTGATATATCTTTCCAGGTTTTTTGTGTGTATGACCATCATGTTTGTCATTTCATATGACATAATAGTATTTCATTACAACAACATACCACAACTTGTTCAGCCATTTCCTAAGTGCACCCCTTCAGTTTCCAATTCTTTGCCACCACAAAAAGAGCCACTATAAATATTTTAGAACATATAGTTTTCCTTTTTCCTTGATTGCTTTAGGAAATAAACCCAATGGTGGTATTATTGGGTCAAAAGGTATGTACAGTTTTATAACTCTGAGTATAATTTCAGATTGCTCTCCAAAATGGTTGAATCAGTTGGCAGTAATACTAACAATGTGTTAGAGTCCTTATTTTTCTACATTCCCTCCAAAGTTTGCCATTTTACCGTTTTATCATTTTAGCAACTCTGATAAGTGTGAGATAATACATCAGTTATTTTGATTTGCATTTCTCAAATAAATAATGATTTAGATATTTTTTCATGTAGTTATATAGAGCTTTGATTTCTTCATTCAAAAATATTATCTTTTGACCATTTTTCAATTGGGGAAGAGCTCATATTCTTATATATTTGACAAAATTCTCTATATGTTTTAGATATTAGAACTCTGAGAAACTGTAAAAATCCACCCCCAATTTATTGCTTTCCTTCTAATCTTTACTACATTAGCTTTATTTGTTAAAAAACTTTTCAGTTTAATGTACTCAAAATTATTCATTTTACACTTCACAATGCTTTTTTATCTCTTGTTTCTTCATAAATTCTTCTCCTATCTATAAATCTGACAAGTATCTTGAGTTCAAAAGCCTACTGCTAATGAGAACAAGCTCTAAGAGGAACTGCCAAATGGGAAAATTTCCAGTATAGGTAGAATGTATTGGTCTTTCAAGGAGTGGCTTATTAGGCAAAAAGAGACCCATCATTAGAGTTCTGACCACTAGATGATAGATATTTTTTACTGTAATAATTTCTAAAGATTAGTAAGATGCAGTAGGCACAATCATCTAATGAGGAATATTTGAAGGACTGAAGTTGGAGTTAATAACTAATTATAACCATCCATGCACTAAACAAACCATTAGGTTGAGAACAGAAATGGAAACAAAGGCACAAAGTGCTAAAATGGTGATCAGTTATGGTTATCGCTGTATTTATCATTTTCAGCAATGAAATCCACAAATAGCACAGTTTTGTAGAAAAAGTTCTCAGGTTGAAGTTTGAGGATCTGTCAAATTTTGATTCTGCTTATTGCTCACTTGTGTGATTTTGAAAAGCCACTTCTCTCAGCGACTTAGAGATAACAAAAAAAATTAGAGAATGAAGAACATTTCAAGATCAGCCCATTTAATTTTATTTTTAAAAAAGTTTTATCATACTTTTATTAACGCCTTTTGCTTTTACTTTGTATTTATAAATATATCTCTCCTTATTCTGAGTTTTCCTCTGTAACAAAGAGAAAAAGAAAGGGAAAAACTACCACTATATCATCCTTATCTGATAGTAAATACAATATTCAACACTCCTAGTACCTTTCCCTTCTAAGGAAGGGAGATCTATTTCTCCATTCTACTCAGGGACCAAGTTTGATCCTTATAATTATGCAGCTTTTGGTTTCATTTTATTGTTCCTTCCCTTTATATTATAGTCATGATGTATATTTTTTCTGATTTTTCCAACTTTGCATTAATTCTTGTCTCCTTTCTTCCTCCCTGAATTCTCTGTATGAATAAATGAATGAAAAATAATTTATTAAACTCATAGTATATGCCAGTCACTACTGCCTGGTACATAGGAGATGGGTAATAAATGATAGTTGACTGAGTGGCTCTCTAAATGTTGTACATACAGAACTCATAGAGTGGGAAAGGGAGAAGTGGAGAGGGAGAGATATAATAGGGACAGAGAGAAAGAAACAGAGAGGTAGAGAAAAAAACAGAAATAGAGATGCAAAAATGGGACAAAGAAGAAGAGAACAAAATAGAGTTACAAATAGGAACATAGAAGAAGAGAGAAAAACAGAGATAGAGACAAAGACAGAGATAGAGACATAGAGACAGAGGCATTAGATAGAGACAGACTGAGAGAGAGAGAGAGACAGACAGACAGACAGACAGAGACAGACAGAGACAGAGAGCTAGAGAGATTGAAAGGAGAGAGAAAAAAAAAGGGAGAGAGAGATTCCCTCCCTTAAAGAAGCTTATTCTAAAATAGGAGAATATGACAAGTATATGGGAATGATGACCAGGGAAGAGAATTTTGTTCTGTGGAGGTAGAGATTTGATCTATTCGTATTTTTTGGTTCTTGCATTATGGAAATATTCCATTAAGCCTATAAACCACAATATTTAGCCCATGTCTAGTCATTGGCCACCCACTTTGTGTCCACTAACTCATCACAAAAGTTCTAATATGAATATTTTGGAATTTAAAACTTTTCTACATTGGATCTCCTAATGGTATATGCCTAGCAAAGGGATCTAACTGATGTTTAATTCACTTCTTAGAATAATTTCAAAAATGATTTCAAGTTTTCAAGAATGTTTGGACCAATTCACAGCTCTATCAATAATGTATTAGTGTTTGCATCTTTCCACTGCCTCTCTATCACTGACATCTTTTATCATCCCTGTTGATTGCTGGGAGTAAAGTGAAACCTCAGAATTGCATGCAAAGAATTTTAAAAATGAGAAAATATCATCATCCTTCATAAGTGAAAATGATGTTAATGGCTGTTCTCATCCAAAGGGTCATGTATAAAATAAGCACAAATTAGAAATGTTTTACTTATAAAAATGTTGGCTTTAGAGGTCCTTTGTTAAAATGCCAGATTTGGTTTTGTGATTTTAAAAACTTCAATGTTATTAGAGAGACAAATGTTAACTTCTAAGTTTGCACATTCACATAACTGAAATCCCTTGGTTCAGATGTTTCTTTTCCTTATGGATCATCCTCTGACATTTAACACTATAGTTTGGGGCGTAGGTAGGGAAGGGAAGGGAAAACCATATTGTAGATATAGAAAGGATTAGGGGAGAAAGAAGAGGAAAGGGTCTAGAGTCAATTAGAGTCACCCTACAAGCTGATATTTGACTCTTTTGTATTTAATCTTATCCTGGGATACAGAGTAATCTAGGAATATATTCATATATTTCTTCATTAATTAATAATATAGTAATGTGTCTCTCAATTAATCAATGATACTCAGAGCCACCAGCCCAGTTCATTAAATATTTATTTAATAAACTGGATCAATCTTCTTTTTCAATAGTAGTTACTCAGATCTCTCTATACCTTAAATCCCATAATCTCTCAAGATTAAATAACTATAAATGTACTGAATATGTCATTTATTAATAATGAAAGTGATCCTAGAACAAAGATAAATATCTAGATATTATAGCTGAGAGTCACTTTAAACAAAAAAGTTCACAGAGTCACTTTAAATCCTGACTGTAGGAACAGCTAGGAAATAGAGATAGGTGTTAGAGAGCTGAAGAAAGGAAGTCCTAGGAGAAAGGAGGTACTGGGTTAAAATATGGCCTTTGATACTTCCTAGCTGTGTGATCCTATGCTATTTACTTTACCCCCATTGCCCAGCCCTTACCACTCTTTTTTCCTGAAACCAATAATCAGAATTGATTTTAAGACAGAAAGTAAGGCTTTAAAAAATAAAAATAAAAAATCCTGACTGTAGCTACAGATGACTTCTCTTTATTTCTGAGAATACAATCCCTACACCAATGAGTTCATTCACAATATCAAATAAGCTGTCTTTTCAAGAATACTCTTCAACCTCTCTGTTGGACAAAACATTTAAGAGTTCCATGAAGAAAGAATAGCCCTTGATCGTCTTTCTTTCTATCATCTCCAACTTCTATCCTGTTGTGACAGGAAGAAGTCACTGTAACTTATCTCAAACTATCACTCTAAAAAGTGGGAAAAATACTCTCTCACTCCTTATACAATGTTCCTTATAATGTTTCTTCATAAAATGACAGTTAAGATAGCTTCCCCAAGAAAGGCATTTTTATTTACTCTTCTTTTCTCTTTTCCATAACTTTTCAAACCATTGTCCTGAATTCTTTCCTCAATTTTTTCAAAAGCTGCTTGCTTCAACTTCCCAATCTTAAACATTCCATTTGACTCTTAAAGATACTGTAACAGTATCAAAACTTTGTGGCAGAACCTACTGAAACAGGTGTTAGATGTACTTTTCTTAAATTTTAAATTAAAATTTTTAAAAATAAGCAAAATTATACCTTCTTTCCACTCTCCCTCCATTATAAAAGAAAGTAAAACAAAGTCCTAGATACAGATATGTAAAGTAAGGCATAACAAATGTCTTCATTCTACATTCTTGATTCTTTCACTTCTCTATCAGGAAGTGGATAGCACATTTCATTTCTAGTTCTCTAGCATCATGGTTGGTCTTTACACTTATGAGAATGTGCTTTTGCATACAGAAATAAAGCAATATGGAAAGAAAGAAGGTATTTGCCTTTTTTCTTCCATCTTGATCCCTGACTTTCTGGGCTTCAAAATCGTGCCTGTTCTACTGTCTCATTCTGGGACCTTGCTGAGCATCTATAGCCTCCTCACCCTGGATCATCCTACATCTCTCATTAAATAGCTGCATTTACTCCCCCATTCACTAGCATTGCATCTAGCCCAGTCCTTCAGCCATGCCAACCAAAAGGCCAGGCAAGTCAACCCAACTGAATTAAGTAGGTATCAAGAGGGAAGGAGAGGAAGCAGTGTATTCCAATCAGTTAAACCACCATCACCACCACATCCCCTCAGACCTTAGTAGAGATCATCTAGGACTCTGAATCCCCAAACCCCAAGAATAGCAATGTTCACCCAAACCATTGGCCTATTTCAGACCTCCCCACTCCATTCATCATCTGAGATATCAACCCTAATGGAGAATATTTCTATGACTTCTGAAACTCCTGATTCCTTGACAATCCCAGCTACTGAAGACTTGGAAAAGAAAGTCTTGGCCACTGAAATACTTGACTATCAAGTGGTTTGACATCAGAAATTAACATAGTTGGATCAGTGAAAATAACATTAAAGAAGGACAATTGTGATCTGCTTTGCCACTAAGTCATGAGGACCATGGAATTTTTCTATCTGACTTGCAGGAGAAATACTTTCTGTGCTATCTTCCCCAATTATAATGTGAATTCATTGAGAGCAGAGGCTGCCTTTCCTTTCCATGTGTGGCCCCATTACTTAACATAGCAATTTGCAATTAATAACTGGTTTTGATCATTAATTTAATAATTAATTAATAATTTAGTAATCATTAAATTATTCTAAAAGTAGTTAATAATTAATTTAGTGATTAAAAAGTGCTTACTATGTTTTTCATTTATTCATCTATTCAGACTGAATAACACATTAGGATTTGTGTAAATGTCTACTGGTCAGCTAAATACCATTCCCTTGATTTTCTGCTTATTTGTTTTTCTTTTCTTTTTTTTTCTAGTCTCCCCTTTTCTCTTCCTAACCATAGTTTACTGGTGTGGAAAGAAAAGGTAACCCATCAGCTAATACGAGTGCATAGGATCTGGTATCTCTTCATCTGATATAACATCCTTCAGAACTTAAACTAGGTAGAGCAATAAGATCTTTTCTTTAAGAAGCTGAAATTTAGACAAGGGACAACAACAACACTGAATAAAAATAACTGAGTTTAGCACTCAGCTAAAAAGAATAATTAAAATAGGAAGCTTTCCGAGGGAGGCGTACTCTATTCTTTCTCTCCCAACTTCATGATTACATCCTAGGTGAGCTTCTCAAAGGTCCAGCCCCAACTTTCCCCGTATCTTCACTCTGGTAGAAGCCACAATATTAGTGAACTCACAGGACCATTTCTGCTACCCATTCCTTTTTCATCTATCTCTAACATATATCAAATGAATCAAGGGTGTGTTTCATAGTACTTTCCTTCTATTCAAAAATTGCTTGTCATGGCTCTGTTCCCTTCAGTTATCTCATAAATTCCTAACAAATGACCTTGTAGATCCCTCCCTTCTCAGCAATTATCCCTCTCTGCCACTCTTACAAGAGGTTTTGCTATGACTAGTCTCCATGTAGAACATCAGCTTCTCCATAACATGAGGTTTTCTCGTGAATTGGCTTCATGACCCTTTCTACCATTCCTAATAGAGTTCAGGCATCCTGATAATCTACCTACATGCTTTCCATCTGGATGACAATATCATATTCCTAAACTTTCATGGCAGAATAACAATTCTGTGACCTGTACAGTAAATTTCTAAAGCACATAAATTCTTCTTTAATCATTGACAAAAAGTATTGGCTCTTTAGGTACTTACTCAGAAAATTCAATCACAAATTGACTGCATTCTAGTACCTGGTAAAGAGGTACCTTTCGGCAACTGATATTTGAGAAAGATAGAGTAGGGAGATATTAACTTAAAATTCCTCTAGGCTCTCTATCACAGTATTAAATTGGATCATTGGTAGAGGGAGAGTCTGGGGAAAGCAACATATTGTAATGTCATAGACATTTCTTCAAGGGAAAGGCATTGTAGGAAGCTTCAAATAGATTCACAGTGATAACTGAGTCTGGCAATTCTCTTTACTGGGAAAATATTGATAGACATTTGTTAAGCACCTGTTGTTCAATCATTTCAGGTGACTTTGTGACCCCTTTTGGTGTTTTTCTCGCCATTTCCTTCACCAGTTCATTTTATATTTGAGGAAACTAAAGCAATCAGTGTTAAGTGACTTGTCCAGAGCCATATAGCCAGTAAGTGTCTGAGGCTGGAAAAGATGAGTCTTTCTGATTTCAAGCTTAGGGCTCTATCCATGCACCATTTAATTGACAGTTACTATATGCTACTAGTTATTCAAACTTGTATCTGCTTGAGTCAGACTCCATACTGTTTGCCTTTATGGGCCCAGACATGAAATCTATGCTTCTGTGATCATACTTTAGAGAAATATACAAAATAACCCCAAAGGCAAGGGTTCTAAATCTTTGTGGTATCCTGTACCCCTTTGGTAATTAGATGAAGTTCATTTATCTCTTATTAGAGTTGTGTTAAAAATTTGTATATGTACTTATGCATGTATGTGTATATGTATTATTAAAATGTTAAATTTCACTTAAAGGTTAGAGAAAAGAAAAGAATGTCATTTTAGAGCTCCTGAAATCAGTTTAACAGACTCTTTGGGAATCTGTAGACTCAAGATTAAGAATTCCTACCATAGGGGGATTTTCTACCCAGAGATCATGAAATACATGAAATACAGAGTTTACATAGAAGAAATAGAACTTGAGATCTCAAGGATGTCTATGTACATCAATTCACCTAGGAGACACCTACTAATCTTTCCCTTTGGAATCACATAGCTTTTCATCCTAGTGCTGCAGAGGAGTTCAATTGACTTTAGAAAACTATTCAAGGTCCTAGTAAATAGGGTGAATGGCCAGAGAGCTAGATTTGTCCCAAATGGGAATTGATGGACACAGAGCTTCTGTGGTAACTGAACATACAGCTCTCTCCCAGCATGTCTTGTTGTCTTGTTATTGTTAAGTCATATCTGATTCTTTTTGCCCCATTTTGAATAGTTTATTTTCTTTTCCAACTCCTTTTACATATGAGGAAACTGGGCAAATGGGGTCAAGTGACTTTTCTAGGATCACACAGGTAGCAAGTGTCTGAGATCAGATTTGAATTCAATAAGATAAACTTTCCTGAATCTAGGAAGGTTTCCTAGGAAGGTTTCTTATGTCTTTCATCAAATCAGCCACAAGGACATAGGGTTGCCTTGAAATCAAAAGCACAATCACTTTCCAAGCTGCCTGCTTGTGTGGGCTGATGACCATGGAACTCAAGCAGAAGGCTAGTGCTAAAATACTGCCAAAGCAAAGCAACCTTTTTGTTCCACTCTAGTCCTACCTGATTTAATGTCTTATTCCTCTTTCCACTGGGGAATGGTATATAAGTGGTCAAGTCACTAAGCATTTATGAAGCACTTCTAATGTGCTAGGCACTGTGCTAAGTGCTGGAGATACAAATATAAGTAGAAACAAAGATAGTCCCTACCCTTAAGGAGCATACAGTATAATAGGGAAAACATCACATAAAAGGGAAGAGAAGGGTGGATGAGATGTGAAGAGTGGTAGAAGTAGAATTCAGAGATGAACTAACAATTGGTGGCCTGGTTCTTTCTGTTATAAAGAAAGGTGTCTTCTTTCTATTCTAGTTATTAGAGAGTATATTAATCAGGGAAGCTGTGCTTTGGATGCCCTTGATAGCTGGTGCAGGGACACCCGAGTCCTATCACTCAGCTGGATGTTATAACTGCCCCTTCTCAATAACAGTGCCCAGGCAGGATCCCTAAAGATCAGTGGATGTGTAACCCTTCTAGGTCCCACTTGGGGTTGGACTGATTATTAATACTGGGCTCTATTAGCCTTGGATAATGTTTTTTTTAATTTATTTAATAATTTTTATGTTTTAGAAAATTTAATATGGTTACATGATTCATGCTTTTACTTTCCCCTTCACTCCCCAACTCCTCCCCATAGCCAATGTGCATTTCCACAGGTTTTAACATGTGTCATTGATCAAGACCTATTACCAAATTCTTGATAGTTGCATTGGTGTGGTAGTTTCGAGTCGTCCCCAATCATGTCCGCCTCAACCCATGTGTTCAAGCAGTTGCTTTTCTTCTGTGTTTCCACTCTTGCAGTTCTTCCTCTGAATGTGGGTAGTGTTCTTTACTGTAAGTCCCTCAGAACTGTCCTGGGTCATTGCATTGCTGCTGGTACAGAAGTCCATTACATTCGATTTTACCATAGTATATCAGTCTCTGTGTACAATGTTCTTCTGGCTCTGCTCCTTTCACTCTGCATCAGTTCCTGGAGGTCTTTCCAGTTCACATGGAATTCCTCCAGTTTATTATTCCTTTGAGCACAATAGTATTCCATCTCCAGCATATACCACAATTTGTTAAGCCATTCCCCAATTGAAGGGCATACCCTCATTTTCCAGTTTTTTGCCACCACAAAAAGCGTGGCTATAAATATTTTTGTA
This sequence comes from Gracilinanus agilis, assembly GCF_016433145.1. NCBI lineage: Eukaryota > Metazoa > Chordata > Mammalia > Didelphimorphia > Didelphidae > Gracilinanus > Gracilinanus agilis. The sequence continues at coordinate 402,858,609 of NC_058132.1, forward strand.
CAAGTCTGTTTATCTATGATCTCTTTGGGGTACAACCCCAACAATGGTATGGCTGGATCAAAGGGCAGGCATTCTTTTATAGCCCTTTGAGCATAGTTTGGATAACGTTTTCATCTGACTACGTTTCTCCCTCCCCAAGAATTGTGATGTAATAACTACTCAGGAAGGTACTTAATAATCTTCATCTTTAGATGTTAATAAGGGAAAGGAATTATCAGGAATGGATTGGGGATAGGAGACCCTGTTACTAATTGCTATGATCACTAATACTTCAGGATTGTAGGCTATTTCAGTAATGCTGGAGCTCTTGTTCTTCACCTCCTCTGGCTCAGATTGGCCACTGCCAAATCAGAGAAAGCAATCTGCTTGGTTGATACAGATATTGATGATCCCTCTCAGCTTCTTTTTGCCAGTTGTTTGTCAGTTGCCAGTTATGTCAGTCCTACAGCCATCAGGAAATACCACCCTTACCTCCCTCTGCTTCTTCTCCTTCCCTCTTCCCGGTTCCCATGCAGGCCCAGGATACCTAAATATCTAGTGATGGTTCAGATGCCTAAATATCTAGGGGGGATTCAGAGAGGACCAGAGGGTCCACAGTCAGATTCACAGGTCAAACTTCCAAGATCAGTTCAATGTTCAAGGTCAAAGATTTCAGGCCAAGGCTCCAAAACCAAAAACCAAAAGTCAAAGAAAAAGCGCCCCCCATTCCCCCAATTCCCCCCCACCATCAGAAGGCTGCCAGGGTATTTATATCCTCTAGCTAACTGCTTTTCCTCTTGTCCTCATGGCATCTGGGAACATTCCGATGTCTCCAACTGTCTTCACCTGTCAATCAAGGTAAGACTCACAACTTCCAGAGTTTGAATATGACATTTCCTAAAATGAAGATTCTGAGAGGAAATCACCCTTGGAAGAAGGAGTGCCTCAGGAGTGCAGGGATGTTCCAGAATGAGGAGGCTGCAGGCACTGAGGGAACTTATAAGATGAAAAGGCAGCTCACAGTACTTTTGAGAAATCTGGATTTCATATTCAGATTTTTTCTTTTCAGATTCTAAAAAGCATTTGGATGTTATTTTTCTTTTAAGGGAAAAAATAAACAAAAATATAGTTGTCATGTAAATGTCATCATCCCCTAAATCACTCATTGATCATGACTGTGTAAGAAATGGTACTAGGCATTACTGATAAGGAATTTTCAAACTGCTCTAGGTTATCTGTGAAGTGAATTAAAGAAAAAAGAAACAAGAGTTCTATTGGACACTTTCCTTCAGAATGTAATTATGTGCTATTTCTTCACAGACCCTCTGCCAAGAAGTCAGAACCTCATTTAGTGGCAAAAGGGCACAGGCTTTGTTAATGAAGTCTTAGACATTTTCTGCAGAATAAGAAGCTTCATTTTCTTTCTTTTCCTTTTTTTCCCTTCTCTCCTCCCTACCTCAATATGATTATTATTCATTTAAAAGTTCAAAGGTTCTCAGAGGCCTCTGATTCTTTCAGATTCAAGTAGGTTTAGTCAAATTACACACAACAAAAGTCTTCTTAATCTGCATCAAATTCAGTTCTTGGGAAAAATTCTACTATCAGTCTTTCTTCCTTATTACAGTGCTATGATTGTCTCTGGGAGGGTAGAGATCTCTGACTCCAGGCACGGGGAACACATACTACTTTTCCCCAAGAGAGAATGTCTAACATATCCTTGGGATGAGAAAAGAGATACTACCCCAAAAACAGCTAAAGTATCATGATATTCAGAATATTCAGATAAAAAAGAATAACCAGAAAAAGGAAAAGGGACATGGAAGTCATGGCAATACTAACCAAGTGTTTTGCTTCCACTCTAGCTTATTGTGGAAAAAAATAGTGAATACAATTGCCCAGTAATGAGCATGAAGAAAGCTCACATCTTATAAAGGCCAGATGCACCCAGTCCTGTAGGTAAATGACTTTGGCATTATGCTAGTTATGATGATGTAGATGTACAGATCTTGATTCAAATATTCCTCCTTTTTATATTTATTCAAGTAATGGTTACCATAGTTTCCAGTTGTTTAAGATGCATGTACTGCTTTAGGACTAATTTCAAATAGGTTACTCTGATGATTTTTCATTTCTATTATTACTTAAATTTTTGGGGGGTAAAAAACTCCTTTTAAGAAGTATTTTCTAAACAACTTGGATTTCAATTATAATCCTTAATAGTGTATTATTATCCTTTTTGTTCTCACCCCATTTAGAATTTCTACAATGCTGTTTTGGTGTCTCTTTATGGGGTCTAGATGTTAGGGGAGTGAAAGTTTTGCTAGCTCCTTACAAACAGTAAAGACATTGAATATGGGCCTGGTATATCTGTTATCTAAGATCAAGACTAATTATGTCTACAGAGACTTAGATTCTAGTCTTGCCTTTGATTTATGCAAGTTGGGTGACCATTGGCAAATCAATTAATCTCTCTGAGCTCCAGGCAACTAAGACTGAAAATCCTGGCCTTCCTAACCCAGTCCCTTTCTACCTTTCCAATTTTCTTATACCTACATCACTTTACTTACTCTATAATCCAGTGTTCCTGACCTTCCTGCTGTTCCTCATACAAAGCAATGACATTCTATTACTTTGGCTTTTGTTTGTGTATTTTGAGACTGAGCTTTTTCATCTTTCCCAGGCTGCAAGAATAGAGGCCACTTATGGGTCTAATCAGCTAACTGATACTTTATGTTTTCACCCATTCCATTTCTGACTTGGGCATGGTCCCATTCCCGTACCTCCCCCCCAACTCTGTCTAGGTAAGGGGTTCCCTGATTTCCAGGGCTCACCCTATTATGCTGGATTTGGTATGGATACCTGTTTGACTGCAGCTTCCTGCAACTCAGAACTTCCCCAGCTCACTTGACCTGCCATCCTCAGCCTTTTCCAGTAGCAGAGTTTCCCTATGACTACCTGCATTTTCCCCAGTGCCCCAATTTCTGGAATCATTTCCCATATCATCTGCAACTTCCAGCCCCTCATAGTTCTTCAAATATCAACTAAAATCTTGCCTTCTGTAATAAGCCTTTCCCAGTCCCCCACCTTGCTAATGTCTTCCTTCTGAAATTATCTGTAATTCATTCTGAATTGCTCATAGTTCATTGTATGTTGCCTAATCCATTAGATGATGAGTTTGCTGAGAGCTGAGAGCAGTGTCTGTTTTTGCCTCTCTGTATCCCCAGGACCAGCATATACTAAGAGCTTAATAAATTTTTATTGACTTGACCATTTACCAATCTGCTTAGATGGAGCAGATATCCACCCAAAGAATTTAGCACATCAATGAAATCATAACTGTGGAACAAAAAAACTCCAAAACAAATAAAAATGAATCATCCTGACACTGATGTTTTTGGCCACAATCACTCACAAAAATTATCAACTAAAATAGGAAGAGGTTGAATTCCTGGAAAGGATACCTATACCAATCTTGGATCTCTTGAAGTACTATCTTAGGTTTTTCTTTTCTTGGTTTAATTACTATTATTGTTGTTATCATTATCATTTGTTATTTTTATTAGTTCAGATATATGATTTCTTTGGATTAAGGAACTTGATGTGGGAACTCTCTCCACCTAAGCAGATTAGAAATTGGTTGGTAATCTATATTCTTTACAAGTCTATGGGTCTCAGAAATTAAGTGATTTGCCCATGGTCATTTCAGTGTATGTCAGATGTGGGAGAACTCTAGTCTTCCTGACTCAAATGCCAGCCCTCTTTCTCCTATGTGATCATTCCTCTCTCAATCTTCATGTTAGGATTTATGAATCAGCAAGGAACCATGTTGCATTTTATTCACCAACTTCCATATTGTAATTTATTGGGATTTCCTGTGTCTCCATGAGCCATTTTCAAGTTAGTTTAAGCATAGTTAGTGTTAACCAATGATCTTTCTTGCTTTCTTGTGACATTTATGTCAGATTCAGTCTTCACTGGTATTGTTTTTTCAATGCATTTCCATTTTAAATCATTGCTTGTTTCTAAAACTTCTTGGTCTATCTCCAAACTCATACTGATAGCATTCGATTAATTTCATGAGTTGGAACAGGAAACCTAAAGCCCTAAAGTAAACAAAAGAGACAACAACAAACACCCACAAGGGAGAGAAGCAGCATTAATGAGGAATAAAAATGATCAGACTTGCTTTTGTATGATAAATACCAAGAGGAGGAATGAAAACATTTTTTTCTTAACAAAATATAGGGACTTTCTGTTGGCAGAACTAAGCATCCTGACTGAAAGGGATATGAGTGATATCATCTGAGTCCTGTTTATTCCGGCTGTCAGCCAGGACATTATTTCTATGTCATTGCACACACCCATTTGGCACCCACGACATCCCTCTCTTTGTAAAGGGATGGAGAGTAGAACATGATGCTGATTCTTATCATTGGTGCTCAGGAAAGGGATCTGGAGCTGCTGAGTCATTTTAATTTATTATTATGATTATTTTTCCTTTAAAAAGCATCAAGTTCCTAAGATTTTACAACCAGAAGACAATTGCAACAGACTAGTAAAATGGTTTTGGCCATAACCAGGTGATTACCCTTTCCTCCCTTTAGTCAATCTACAGGGATGTGCTCATTTGATTCCAATGAGCTGGAGAGACTTATTTGTTTTACTTATAGAAAGATTTCTGTTTCATGGAACCTTTTAATTTGTTTTGCTAAATTTGTTTATACTAAAATCTTTAGGTTTGAATCCTTTCTATCTGGTAACATTTAGAGTTCTAGAAACTTTCTGAAGAGACAGAGAAATAAATTGAGAGAGAAACAGAGAAAGTGACAGAGAGACAAGGAGAAGACAGAAACTGAGACACAGGGACAGAGAAAGAGATGAGGAAAAGTGAGGAAAATTGATTTGACCAAGGTTGCTTAGATAGTATGTGGTTCCAAATTGCCATAAATCATCTAAGAGAAAAGGATCAGGTCATATCTAAATAGATACCAATGGAAAAATGTTTCTTTGTCCACCTCTGGATCACTGTGATGATATCAAACATATCCTAAGCATTGTTGATGTTAAATACTATTGAATGAAATTCAGTTTTCATTAGAGGCTCTATGTCCAAAGAGATTTCCCTCTTAAATACCTATATATTTGATGTCACTAAATATGATTTTGATAACAAATCCAGTTAGTTTTTAAGATAAGGTTAATAACACAGATGAGAACTTTTTTCTTTTTCACCATGTATTGAATGAACTACTGTATTGAAGTTATTTCCATCACCTTATAGGCAATTAACTACAAAAGAAGCCAAAGTGGGTTGATGGAGTTTACAATCTAATAGATTTCAGCCCCTGCTGTACTGGAAGCATATATTCTCTGTCCCTATGGCCTTCTACTGTTGTTGGTTGGTTCCTCCCAGAACCTCCATTTTAAGCAAAGTGCCCAGGCGAACCACATCCATTCTTCTCCAGCCTTTCTCTACAATATGTAAGAGTTCTTCTTTCTCCTTCTATACTTCTTCCCCATCTAACTTCCCCTCCCACTGAGAGCAACAACTATCTTTCTGTTTTTATTTGTATTCTGAGCATGTAGTACAACAATTTAATTAATAAATACTAGTTGCCTTGACTCGATATAACAACACACACACATACCTTCTCTCTCTTTTTATAGGATCCCTCTCAGCACCTGCGCCCCATGAATAGAGCAGAGGTAGTCCCAAGGTGTTCAGATCTCCAAAGAAAAAGATTCAGGCTTCCTCCCCCCCCAATCTCTCCATTTCTTTACACATCCATCTTTTAGCACAAGAGAAAATCATGTAAAGCAACAATGTCCAAGATCTCCCCCAAGGAATAGCGTAGCAGTCAGTACACAGTGCAGATTGGTTAAAGGACAGCCATTTAGTGCCTCTACTAAAAAGAAGTGCTAAGCACAAAAAAAGATGCATTAGTATGTATTTTATGAGTAATAAGCAAGCAACAACATATTGCAATTATTATATTGTCCTGGTTGAATGGTATTTGATATATAGCATAAAACAATTAGCCATTTACTCTGACCATGCTATCTCCCTCAAGGTCCATGTGTCCTGGCAGTAAATTATTGTTATTTAGTTGTTTTCAGTCAATTCTTCATGGCACCATTTGGGGTTTTCTCATCAACGATGCTGAGTGGTTTGCCATTTTCTTCCAAAGCTTATTTTACAGATGAGGAAATGGAGATAAACAAGGTTAAATGACTTGCCAGAGTGACATAGGTTAGTAAATGTCCAAGACCATTTTTGAATTCAAGAAGAGGAGTCTTTCTGATTTGAGGCTGCCACTCTCTCCAATGTGCCACCTAGACTAGGCTCTGAAAAACACTTTAGTAGATGTAAAGGGCACCTCCTGTGGTGGATACAACATCCAGAAGTTCCCACCCTCATATAATGAAATTGTCTTCAGGGCTGTAATTTCCACTTTGATCCCACTGTCCAGCCACTTAGGCTCATGAAAAAAACTTAAAGCAGAAAAAAAGCAGCTAAAACACTGAGGTCTGACTTTGATACTCTCAAGAGGCAGAAAAGTGGAAATGCCAGAGGACAGAGTCATTCTCCTAGTGACTGGGTCACTTCTCCTGGTTCAATGGCCAACCCTATTTAGCTTCCCTGTCTCTTTCCTTGCAAGTGTATACTGGAATTAGCCAGGGAGCACTCCATGGCATGCATGATATACATCCAGACTAGACTAAGGTTTTTACCATACATTACACTGATAAAACTGAGGCTTTGAAATGAGAATAATAAAAATCTTGTGTCTATGAGTTGCAATGTGGTTGCTGGGTTTACTTTTCACAAATTGGAGAGACAGTAACTTTCCAATGAATATTGTTGATGCAAGTAGCCAGTCTGGATATTTAGAACCCACAGTGTAAATTGAGTAAATGTCTAAAAAAATGACTTCTAACAGTCTCTACCTACAATGCTCAGAAAAGTAAAGTCTTGGTTCCAGACTACTTAGATTAGCTGTTTTTATAGCTCTCACCTAGGGGATTGTTGCCAGTCCCTTGTCTTTGGAAAGAACTCTTTTTTGTGAAACTCCCACCTCTGGACCTAAGGGAATTTTTTTTACCTTGAAATTACTTCAACCTGGGATGGGTAGTTCCCTCCTTCAACTTGTCTACCACAATATTTAATAAGTCAGAAATTTTCTCTGAATAGGGTCTTCCCATTTTCCCCTTCCTCTGTATTTTCACCACTACCACAGTCATCTTCTAGATTCTCATCACTTCATTCTTTAAGTGATTACTGAGATGGCCTTAAAATGATCTTCCACTTCACTTCCTAACCTATGCTGTCAGATGAATTTACCTTAAGTATCACTTTCTCCATGTCAGTTCCCCCTTTGACAATTTATTCCTTATTGTCTATCCTCTACTTAGCAATCAAGAGTTGATGTAATGACCCAGCCTATATTTCCAACCCTATCTCACACTATATTTTAATACAAAGTCAATATTCTAGTCAATGCAGCCTTATCAGTAGGTTTCTTGCTTACTTCCAATTGAATTCAATAGATACTTTTTCTAAAAGCTGCTATGTATAAAATACAATGCCAGGCACTGATGATGAGTCCAGTGATAAAAATTAAATAAATTTTACTGGCAGGTGGGAAGTAGAGATAGAAGAAGGAAGAACACAGTATTTTTACAGGTTAATATATGGAAAGGTAGTGGTCCACCAATATATTTCCATTAATCACAGAAGTCACATTTTATGGCGACCTTCAGATGGATCCGAACCTACCTGCCTGCCTGCCTGCTGAGTATCCTGCCTGAAAATGTGTAGTGAAGGTGAAGGGAGGAAGGCAGGATGGTAGGATGGGAAAAAGGAGAGAGGAAGGTAGTCCAAAACATCTCCATTGAATTTATCAAATAAACTAGGTGTGAATAATATAATCAATTTGAAAGCATCATAGAGAAGGAAGAAATGAAGGAAAGAAGGATGCATTTTTTTATTCAAAGATATTTTATTTTTCCAATTAAATGTAATAATTTTCAATATGCATTTTCTGAAATTATAAATTCCAAATTGTCTCCCTCTCTTCCTTCCCTTACTCCACTCAGATGTGGTAAGCAATTTAATCAGGTTTCTAGACGTATTATCATGTAAAACATATTTCCATATGGTCATTATTGGAAGATAATAATTATATAAAACCAATATGCCAATATAAAACCATAAAAAATATTATGAAATATAACTTGCTTTTATCTTCATCCCACTACATCCCACTACAACAGTTCTTTCTCTAGTGATGGATAGAATTCCCCATAACAAATCTTTCAAAATTTTCTCATATAATTGTATTGTTGAGAGCAGTCAAGTTTTTCACAAATGATTGTTGTACAATATTCCTGTTCCTGTGTACAATGCTCTCTCTTTCTTGCTTATTTCACTCTGTATCCGTTCCTGTAGATCTTTCTAATTTTTTCTGAAATCATCCTCCTTATAATTTATAGAAAAATAGTATTCCATTACCAACTTATAACACAATTTGTTAAGCCATTTTTCAACAAATTGACATTTCTTCAGTTTCCAATTCTTTGTCATCACAAAAAGAGCCGATAGAAATATTTTTGTACAGGTATGTCTTTCCCCTTTTTAAATGATCCCTTTGGTATATAGAAGCATGCATGATTTTATGGCCCTTTGAGCATAGTTCCAAATTGCCCTTCAGAGTGATTGGGTCAGTTCACAACTCCACAAATAATCCATTAGTGTCTCAATTTTGCCACATCCCCTCCAACATTTATCACTTTCCTTTATTGTCATATTGGACAATTTGATAGGTGTGAGGTAGTATCTCAGAGTTGTTTTAATTTATGTTTCTGTAATCAAAAGGGATTTAGAACATTTTTTCATCTAATTATTGATAGATTTTATTTCTTCAGGTGAAAATTTCTTGTTCATATCCTTTGACCATTTGTCATCTGGGGAATGACTTGTATCCTTTATAAATTTTACTTAGCTCCCTATATGTTTGAGAAATGAGACCTTTACCAGAGTAATTTATTATAAAAATTTCTTCCAGTTTGTTGTTTCTCTTCTAATTTTGGTTACATTAATTTTGTTTGTACAAAAGTTTTTTTTTTAATTTAATACAATCAATATTGTTCATTTTTACATCTTATACTGCTTTCTATCTCTTGTTTGGTCATAAATTCTTCCTTTCTTTATAGATTTGCAAGGTAAACTATTCTAGGTTCCTCTAATTTACTTATGGTATCACTTTTTATATTTAAAAGTTACATACTCATTTTGACCTTATCTTCGTATTGAGTGTGAGATATTTATCTATATCTAGTTTCTGCTATACTGTTTCCCAATTTTTTCAGCAGTTTTTGTTAAAGAGTGAGTGTTCACTCTTTGAACTTATCGATCTAGTGTTTGAAAACCCAGAGACTCCAGCTTTTGGAATAAGAACTTGGTGATGTATAGAAATGCTGATGATTTATGTGGGTATATTTTATTTCCTATAACAACCTTACTAAATTTATTATTTCAATTACTTTTTTGGTTGATTCTCTAGAATTTTAAATGTACCATCATATTATCTACAAAGACCTTTTCTCATTGCCTACTTTAATTCCTTCAATTTCTTTTTCTTTTCTTATTGCTAAAGCTAGCATTTCTAGTATAATATTAGATTAGTGATAATGGTCATTCTTGTTTCACCTCTGATCTTACTAGAAAGACTTTTAACTCATTCCCATTGCAGATGATCCCTGCTGATGGTTGAAGTTAGATATTACTTATCATTTAAAGGAATGGCCCATTTATTCCTATGCTTTCTAGTGTTTTTAATAAGAATAGGCACTGCATTTTGCCAAAGATTTTTTCTGCATTTAATGAGCTAATCATGTGATTTCTGTTAGTTTGATTATTGATACAGTCAAGTGTGCTCATTTGATATAGTCAAATCAGCTATGCATTCCTGATATAAATCATACCTGTTCATAGTGAATGTTCCTCATGATATATTTCTGTAGTCTCCTTGCTAATATTTTATTTAAAATTTTTGCATCTATATTCACTAATGATATTGGCCCAAAATTTTCTAGGTAGATTTATGGTCCATTTCCTCCTGAAACTCATCTAATTTCTCCTTTAAAAATTCAGAGGTAATACCATTTGGTGCATATATGCTTAGTATTGATGTCACTTCATTGTCTGTGGCACCTTTTAGCAAGCTGTGATTTTCTTTCTTATCTCTTTTGATTAGATTTATTTCATTTTATCTTGGTCTGAGATCATGATTACTGCTACTTTTAAAATTTCAGATGATGCAAAATAAATTCTGCTCCTTCTCCTTCCCTTTACTCTGTGTGTGTGTATGTCTGTATGTGTGTATGTGTGTGTGTCTGCCTCAAATGTGTTTCTTAACATCTCATAGGCTTCTGGTTTTTAATTCACTTTGGTCTCTGCTTCCATTTTATGTATGAACTTATCCCATTCATATTCACAGTTATGATTAGCAATTGTATATTCCCCTCCATCTTATTTTCTTCTTTTGATCCTGCTCTTTCTCTTTCTTTTCACTCTGTCCTTTCTCAGAAGTGTTTTGCTATTAATCACCACCATCTTTTCCCCCTCCTTTATCTTATTCTCCTACTGTTCTCTAAAGTGTAAGGCAGGATTCTATACCCAAATGAATATTATTGTTATTCCCTCTCCGAGCCATAACCTACCCTTAACCTACCCTCCACTGTAATTTAGTTTTTCAAGCCTTTTTAGGTGAGATAATTTACCGCATTCCACCTCTCCCTTTCCTTTTCTCTCAATGCAATCCTCTTTTTCACTCCTTGATTTTCTTTTGCATATCATACCATCTTAGTTAACTTATTCCCACACTCTCTGTGTATTCTCTTTTTTAACTACTCTAAAACTGATAAAAATTATAAGAATTACAATTATCATCTTTCCAACAAAGGAATAAAAACAGTTTGACCGTATTACTGAGTCCCTTAAATATTTTATTTCTTTACTTTTTTATGCTTTTCTTGCATATTGTATTTGTTTATCATATTTTCTCATTTAGGTCTAGTTTTTCTATCAGTATGCTTGGAAATCTTCTATTTTATTAAATTACCATTTTTCTGTAGAAATGATTATGGGTTGTAAACCTAGTTATTTTGACTTCCAGAATATCATATTCTAAGCCTTCAAATCATTTAGTGGAGAAACTGCTAAGTCCTATATAATTTTGACTATAACTCCATGATATTTGAATTGTTTCTTTCTGGATGTTTGTAGTATTTTCTCCTTGGTTTGGGGGCTCTTAGATTTACCTATACTATTCCTGGGAGTTGTCATTTTTTTGGATTTCTTTCCAGAGGTGAAATTTGAATTCCTTCAGTTTCTATTTTACCCTACTGTTCAAGAATATCAGGGCAATTTTCTTTGAAAATTTCTTGTATTCTAATGTTCAGGCCTTTTTTTTTTCATCATGACTTTCAGGTAGTCCAATAATTCTTAAAATGTCTCTCATGGTTCTATTTTCCAGGTTAGATTTTAAATGACTCATTTCACATTTTCTTCTGTTTTTTTTAATGCTTTTGATTTTGTTTTATTCTTTCTTGATGTCTCATGGAGTCATTAACTTCAAGTTGCCCAATTCTAATTTTTAAGAATTGATTTTCTTCTGTGAGCTTTTGAAGCTTCTTTTCCATTTGGTCAATTCTATTTTTTTTTTTTTTTTTTTTAACATTTATTAATATTCATTTTTAACGTGGTTACATGATTCATGCTCCCCTTTCCCCTTCAACCCCCCCCCCCGCGCCCCCCCCCACCCTTGGCAGATGCGCGTTTCCACTAGTTTTGTCATGTGTCCTTGAACAAGACCAATTTCCAAATTGTTGGTAGTTGCATTGGTGTGGTAGTTTCGAGTCTACACCCTCAGTCATGTCCACCCTGACCCATGCGTTCAAGCAGTTGTTTTTCTTATATGTTTCCTCTTCTGCAGTCCTTCCTCTGAATGTGGGCAGCATCTTTACCATAAATCCCTCAGAATTGTCCTGGGTAATTGTATTGCTGCTGGTACAGAGGTCCATTACATTCAATTTTACCACAGTATATCAGTCTCTGTGTATAGAGTTCTTCTGGCTCTGCTCCTTTCGCTCTGCATCAGTTCCCGGAGGTCTCTCCAGTCCGCCTGGAACTTCTCCAGTTTATTATTCCTTTTAGCACAATAGTATTCCATCACCCGCATATACCACAGTTTGTTCAGCCATTCCCCAATTGAAGGGCATTCCCTCCTTTTCCAATTTGTTGCCACCACAAAAAGCGCAGCTATGAATATTTTCGTACAAGTCTGTTTATCTATGATCTCTTTGGGGTACAAACCCAGCAATGGTATGGCTGGATCAAAGGGAAGGCAGTCTTTTATAGCCCTTTGAGCATAGTTCCAAATTGCCAGCCAGAATGGCTGGATCAGTTCACAACTCCACCAGCAATGCATCAATGTCCCAATTTTGCCACATCCCCTCCAACATTCATTAGTCTCCCCTTCTTTCATTTTAGCCA
>NC_058132.1:402876136-402934991 GCF_016433145.1 Gracilinanus agilis
GATATCAAACTTTCCATTTAGCCCCGGTCTTTTCTGTGCAAATACCTGGAATTCTTCAATTTTGTTGAATGCCCATACTTTCCCTTGGAAATATATAGTCAATTTTGATGGGTAGTTGATTCGTGGTTGCAGGCCCAGCTCTCTTGCCTTTCTGAATATTGTATTCCACGCCTTGCGGTCTTTTAGTGTTGAGGCTGCCAGATCCTGTGTGATCCTGATTGTTGCTCCTTGATATTTGAATTGTTTCTTTCTGGCTTCTTGTAAGATTTTTTCTTTTGCTTGGAAACTCTTGAATTTTGCAATGATGTTTCTTGGTGTTTTCCTTTCTTGATCGAATGCCGCAGGTGTTCTATGAATCCTTTCAATGTCTATATTGCCCTCTTGTTGTAGGACTTCAGGGCAATTTTGCTGAATTATTTCTGTTAGTATAGAGTCCAGGTTTTTATTAATTTCTGGTTTTTCTGGAAGACCAATTATTCTCAAATTGTCTCTTCTAGACCGGTTTTCTTGGTCTGTCACTCTCTCATTGAGATATTTCATGTTTCCTTCTATTTTTTCAGTCTTTTGGCTTTGTTTTATTTGTTCTTGTTGTCTTGAGAGATCATTAGTTTCTACTTGCTCAATTCTAGCCTTTAGGGATTGATTTTCGGCCATAATCTTCTGGTAATCGGCCATAATCTTTTGATTTTCGGCCATAATCTTCTTGTTTTCGGCCATAATCTTCTGGTATTCCTTTTCAATCTGGTCATTTCTTGTGTTCAATTTGCTTATCAGTTCATTTGGTTTCTGAGCCTCGCTTTCCAGTTGCAAGATTCTACCTTTTAAGCTGTTATTTTCTTGCCAGATCTCTTCCATTTTCCTCAAAATCTCAGATTTGAACTCTTCCATAGGTTGTGAGGAGTTTTCCTTATTTGGGGAGGGTCTGGATGGTTGTTTGTTCTCCTCCTCTGTTTGCTCGGTTGTCTGGATTTTCTCTGTGTAGAAGCTGTCGAGTGTTAAAGACTTCTTTTTTTTGTTATTATTCTTTCTCTTCTGAATTTCCTGTAACTGGTTAGCCATCATTAGCCCAGCAGCTTCTCAGGTTTATCCTCGCTCTCAGTGTCTGTCTGAGATCTATTGGCTCCTGAGGACTGAGATCTAGTTTTTTCCAAGGTCAAGCCCCCTGGTGGATTCCCTTGCTTGAACCTCTGCAGGAGGTTTCTTTACAAGTCTCAGGGCGCTACTTCCACAGTTGTATACCCGTCTGCACTGGTTCCCCACTTAGGCTTTAGTTCCTGGTTGTGTTTACCTCCACCCACGCCTCTGCTCAGCCGGGGCTCTGCTCCCAGCGTCAGCTCCCAGCGTCCGCTCCCAGCGTCCGCTCCCGCGCGCGCTCAGATTTCGCGTGCGTTCTTGACTTAATGGGGTCCTAAGTCTTGCTGCTCTCAGGAACAGGTCCCGGAGCTGCTGATGACTCGATGGGTGCCCCAAACTTGCTCTATTTCTTTTTAGCTGGGTTCAGAGCTATAGGAGAGTGTGGAGGGGGTGGGGGTGGGGCGGTTGCTCAGCTTGCGCTTGAGTGAGAGCCCTTTTTAGCTTGGAAATGTCTCGATTCCACGTACCTTCCACGCTGTGTCCTGTTGTGGGGTTCCTCCGTTCGTCTGGACTTGTTTTTATGTCCCCTTGAGGAGTTTTGTGTGTTTCGGTCAGGAGAGGTTTAGAGCTGCTTCTTACTCTGCCGCCATCTTAACCCGGAAGCCCTCAATTCTATTTTTAAAGGAATTTTTTTCATTGATTTTTGTGCCTCTTTTTCCATTTGGCCAAGTCTGCTTTTTAAACTGTTATTTTCTTCTTGCTTTGTTTTTATTTCTTTTCCCCATTCTTCCTCAGGCTCTCCATTTATTTTTGAAATCCTCTTTGAGCTCTCCCAGATCTTGAGACCAATTCATATTTTTCTTTGATGTTTTGCTCTTAGCTGTTTTGCTTTTACTGTCCCCTTCTGAGAATGTACCATTACCTTCTTTGTCTCCATAAAAAAGTTCTAAGGGTTTTTTCCCCAGCCTTTTTCTTGATTTTTGTTTTTATCTTAAAGGTAGACTCTTATTAAGGTATAGGGGGCACTATCCTAAACTTCAGTTTTTCTATGCTTCTACCCTTAACTAAATTTCTGAGTTTCAAGTGTCAGTTATTCAAAGGTAGTATGTTAAGTTCATATTCAGTCACCTCCTGGGACTGCTGATGATTTGTAGTACTTGTGTCCCCTATGCTGGGGCTCAGAGTTTAGCCTCAGGCTTGGCCAGGGGCTTTTGGCCTTACTCTGGACTTGATCAGGCCAGGCATACTGAGGACTGTTTTGCCCTGAGGCTTTAAACCTTGCTTTGAGCTTGGATAGAGTTTAAATCTGGGCTTACATAGGCCTAGTGATTTGTGTACTGCCTTGCTTTGGGGTTCAGGTCTCCTCTTGGGCTCACAACAGTTAGGTGCCTTGCTGATTGCCTTGTGCTGGGGCTTGGAGCCTCAGTTTGGACTTGGGAAGGGGCTCAGAACTTCCCTTTGGGTCTGCCACAGCCGGGTATACCATAGACCACCCTATGCTAAGGTTTGGGGCCTCATTGCAGGCTTGGTCTTAGACTTGTAATTTTAAGGGATATGAATGGGATTGCACTGCTATTGGCTTAGGCAAGATCTCAGGGTCTGAATGTTAGCTTCGACCCAGTTCAGAACATACCATAGTTTATGTGGGGTGGAGGTCTTATTACTGGCTTGCCCTTGTATGTCATGGTGAGACTTGGATGCAGGTTACTCTCTCCTTTCACCCCAATGAACTACATCCTCTCTATCTAATTTTCTAGTTGTTTTCTGTGTGAAAGTTGCTTCACTTTGTTCCCTTGTTGGTTCTTTCACTCCAAAACTCATTTTGAAATGTTATTTTAAGGTTGATTGGAAAAGATTCTCAGAGTAGTTTGAGTTTTCCCTGCTTCCACTCCACCATCTTGGCTCCTAAAGGAATCATTTATTAAGTACTACTATGTGCAAGGCACTGTGCTGACTACTTTACAAATAATATCTTATTTGATCCTCACCACAAACTTTAGGTGCATGTACTGTCCTCATTTTATAGGCGTCACAGTTGTTAGAGCTCTGGGCTTGGAGTTGGGGAAACCTGAGTTCAAATATTGCCTTCAACTGTTACTAGCTGTGTGACCCTTAGCAAATCACTTACCCTTGTTTTCTTCAGTTTCCTTGTCTGTAAAATAAATTGGAGAAGGAAATGGCAAATCACTCCAGTATCTTTATCAAGAAAGCATCAAAGGAGGTCATAAAAAGTCACACATGAAAAAACAACAAAAGAAATGTAATAATAAAAATAACAATATTTTATAGTTGAGGAAAACAGACTTCAAATGACTTGTTCAGGTCTAATAGCTATTAAGTGTCTGAGATTGGATTTGAACTCAAGCCTTGCTGACTCTATACCAAGAACTTTACCATCTTGATGCCTCATCGGATTGGATCATTAGATAAAGACAAATGCTGCCTAACAGGACACATTTTGTGATTGATGAATTCTAGGAATAATTCAGTTGAGTGCCAGTTGTGCCCTTGGAATAGCAGAGGCTAACAACAGCCTTTGGTATCAAAAGCTGAGAGACCCACTGAGGCCAAAATGAAGCCCGACCTTAGATTCTACATGGAAATTGAATTTGGCACCAGAAGAGATTTACAACTAAGAGAAACTTAATGAGGATTCAATGAAGGGAAAAAAGGACCAGGAGATAGGAATGTGGTTTTAATCCACTCTTCTAGATCTGAAAAATGTTCCTCAGGGTCTTTCTATGTTTAGGGAAAGAAGGAGAGTCTCTTTGATTAAGGAGTTGCCAAGAATTGTAGCATTATGCTAACACTTTAGGTGCTCTCTTTTTTTCCAGTTACCTTCTTAACAGTGGTACTCAGAATTTAGCAGTTGCCAAGATAGGTTCTGACCAAAACTTGGAAAGACTTACACAAACTTATCCAAAGCAAAGTGAGCAGAATCAGGAGAATATCGTATATTGTAATAGCAATATTGTACAATGACTTAGATATTCTCAGCAATACAATGATCCAAGACAGTTTTATACAACTCATGATAGAAAATGCTACCCATCTCCAAAGAAAGAACTGATGCAGTCAGAATTCAGATCAAAGCATCCTTTTTTCCCTTCTTTTTAAAATTTTTCTTCTTGTTTTTTGGTCTGTGTTTTCTTTCATATGAGAGATATGGAAATATGTTTTGCATGAATGCACATGTTTAAACTCTTATCAAGTTGCTTGCCTTCTTATTGAGGGAGAAAAGGAAAGAAAGGGATCTGGAACTCAATATTTTAAAAATGAATGTTCAAAATTGTTTCTACATGTAATTGGGGAAAAATAAAATTTTTTAAAATTTAAAAGAAAAAAATGTGTTCTGACCAGCACAAAATATACAGTAATGAAATGATTAACTCCTTCAGCTTAAAGTATTATTGATGATTAACTTCTTGAGGTATTAAAAGTCACATAACTATGTTGCCTAATTCTTTATTAGGGTCTGAAGAGAGTTGGTGATCAAGATGGCAACAGTAGTTTGACTCACATAAAATTAAACTAAGAGTCAGCTAAAAATCCCAGGATTTTTCATTTGAATTTAATACAAGAATAGATGAAGAAACATTTATCAAAAACTTATAACATGCAAAGTACTTCATTAAGTACTGGAAATACAAATAGAAAGGCAAGACAGTTCCTTCTCTAAAGGAACTCACATTCTAATAAAGGAGTAAATACATATAGGAATTTTCAGTGGCAAGTCAGATAGAAAGGTCTAATGGACTTTAGGGAGTGATGAGAAAGCAGATGTTAATTCATCTTCCGGAATATAATTTCCATCAATAAAAACACTTTCTATTTCTAATGCCAAATCATTTGACAGTGTTAAGGACTTAGTGGCAAGAACTTTCTTTCCTAGATATTCAGGAGCCCTGATTGATAAGGAGGCAGTTGCTGGACTACATTTATCTCCACAAAGGTCAATCTTCTGTCTGATGAATGTGTGGGAGTGGAGAGAGAAAGCTGATATCATGATTGGTGGTCTGGAGGGCACTGCTGTTTCTGAGGTTCTTGGTCTTGTCTCCCTAGCTATAGTAACTGATTGGTGATTGGTGGTGGTAGTGGTGGTGGCTAAGATGACCCAGCCTCTTCTACTCAAACTTGTTCCCCTAAATATGGATATGGTCAATATAGAAGGAAACTCCTTGGTCTCAAGAGCCCTTTAGAGGGGACAGAGCCAAGATGGCAGCTTAGAAGTAGGGAAAACTGAAACTGTTTTGAGAATCCTTGCAAATAAATTTTTAAAAAGCACCTCAAAATGATGAGTCAAAAACCAACAACAAGATGAAGAGAGGAGGCTCTCTTGAAAAAAAAATTGAAAGGTAGGCAGAGAGAGTCATCTTCCATGAGATAAGGGAGAATTAGAAGTAAAATTGCACACAGAGGAAAACAGTCATCCCCCACTCAGGTGCCAAGGCTGGGCATAGGCCAACTTTGGGATCCAGAGACCTTGCCTACATGAACAACAGAGCACCTCACGCCCACCCCTTGAAGTCCTAAGCTCTGACACCAGCCTGCAGTGAGGTCTGGAAGTTCATAGCACTTAGACCTTTCAAGCCTGCACTGCAGCGAAGCCCTAGCCCCAGAGAAAATAGCTTAAAATGCTGAGTCTGACAAGAGGAGAGAGAATCAACAGTTTTCAGAACTCCTAGTCTACAAGCAAAAAGAGACTGGGAAAATGAGCCAACAGCAAAAGAAATACCTTGCCATAGAGAATTTCTATGGAGATAAAGATCAAAGGACAGAGTCAATAGGGGATGGTGAAATTCAAGCAACAACCTACAAAACTTCAAAGAAAAGTAGGTATCAGGCACTGGAAGAACTCAAAAAGGAATTTAAAAATCAAATAAGCGAGGTGGAAGAAAAAATGGGGAAAATAAATGAAAATAATGCAAAAAGAAAATAAGAACTTCAAAAGAAAATTTTTTCAACTGGAAAAAGAGGTACAAAAATCCCATGAAGGAAAAAAAAGATCAATAGAGTGCTATGAAAAGTAGAATGGACTAAATGAAAAAGGAACATGGAAAAATTCATTCTTTAAAATTAGAATTGGGCAAATAGAAGCTAATGACTTCATGAGACATTAAGAAACAACAAAACAAAATCAAAAGAATGAAAAAATAAAAGGAAATATGAAATATCTCATTGAAAAAGCAACTGGACTGGAAAATAGATGCAGGAGAGACAATTTAAGGAATATTGGACTACCAGAAATTGATGATTTAAAAAAAAATCCCTAGACATCATATTACAAGAAATTATCAAAGAAAATTGCCCTGATATTCTTGGACAAGAGTTAACTAAAATTGAAATAATCCATAGATGAACTCCTGCAATAAATCAAGAGTACTCTAATCCCCAGGATTCTTGGATTCTGGTTCCCAGACTGGACTCTTGGACTCATGATCCTGGATTGTCTTCATCGGTCTGATCAATATTGGTAAAGGTGGCAGTAGTTGTATTTTGGCCAATGTGGCATATGATGCTTTTTGTCTTTTTTCTTGTTTCTAAACTCATTGTCTATCCTATTTATGGCAATGTTTATTCTTGGAGTTGTTATTGTTGTTGGAGTTAAGAGTGAATTTGGTGGGGCTTTTCATAGAGTTGTGTTTTGTTTATGTAACCAAAAGTTTGAACTTAAATGTTTGACTTTACTCTAGCCCTGTTAAATTTTACCTCCTAGTTTCAGGTCACTATTATAATCTATCAAAATACTTTTGAATCCTATTTCTG
Source organism: Gracilinanus agilis (assembly GCF_016433145.1). NCBI lineage: Eukaryota > Metazoa > Chordata > Mammalia > Didelphimorphia > Didelphidae > Gracilinanus > Gracilinanus agilis. Next base: position 402,882,977 of record NC_058132.1, read on the forward strand.
TTAAACACACTATTATGGGGTCAGCTATGTGGCTCTATGGATTGAGAGCCAAGCCTAAAGAGAGGAGGTCCTGGATTCGAATCCGGCCTCTGACATTTACTAGCTATGTGACCCTGGAGAATACACTTAACCATCACTGACTAGCCCTTACCACTCTTCTGTCTTGGAACAAATACACAATATTGATTCTAAGCTAGAAAGCAAAGGTTTAAAAATACTCTAGTAGGCTACTTAGTGTTACAATAGAGTGCTTGACCCAGAGTCAGGAAGACAAGTTCAAATTCAGCCTCAGACACTTACTAAGTCTGTGATCCTGGGCAAGTCACTTAACCCTGTTTGCCCCAGTTTTCTCATTTGTAAGATGAGCTGGAGAAGGAAATGGCAAATCACTCCAAGATCTTTGCCAAGAAAAATATGTGTGTGTACATACATGCACATACATTTACACATATGTATGTATATTCTCCTTGGTTAAAAAAGCAGACTAAAAATAGCAATAATTAGATTTGATTAATTGGGCTACATTTCTATCTCTATATCATTATGAATTTTTGCTTGAGAGTATGAGGGTACTTGAGGATAAGAAGGTCTCTGTCTCACCTACACTACACATGGCTTTTGAGATCAAAGTGGAGTAGGAAGCAATTTTTTCAGGTAACAAAGAGAATTAATCTGTTGTGGGAAATGTCCCTGGCTAAATAGCATGTTCTTAAAAGCGTTTGACTGAGGCTTTCTTTCCTATAAAGTTTACAAGCAGTTTACAGTTTGTGCAAGACATTCAGTAACATAAGGTAACAGGGTGTCCTTCTTTCAAAGCTGCTATCACTTTCTATTATGCATCCAGTTCTTCTTTGTTAGTAAATTCAGAGTTCTTTTGGTTGTTTCCTCTGCATTTGGAGCATTGTAGCTGTCAAACTTGTCAGAATCTTTGCTTTAAGCAGAATGATACTTTCAGAGTTGTATGAACTGGTGCAAAGGGAAGAAAAAAAACCACAACAATATACAGAATGATGTACAAAATGATGTCAATAATGTACATGAAGACAACACTAAAAGGCAATAGGATTCAGATCAATTACAAAGGCCAGTTTCAGTACCGGATGATTGATGGGAAAAGACGCTTTCTGCCTTTCTGTTAACTTTCTGGTATACCATAAGAGTGAGGCATTTTATACACTCTTGCAATTGCACCAGACATTCCTGATTAACTATTCTTTTTTTAAGGGGGAAGGTTTCTGGGGTGGGTATTTATTGGAAAGCAAATGCTATGTCAAAATGTATTTATAAAATCATGTGTGCATTTCCCATATTAAAAACGTTTTCTAGATAACCAAAGCTACATATCTCCCTCTTCCTTATCATAATTTCTTGCTTTTATAATAGTCTTGTGAAATGTATGTAGAAAGCAGCAATTATATTCTCCATCTAGCTGGGAGAGCTACAGAATACTCCTATGGTGCAGTGGAATGATTGCTAGATTTCTTGTTGCTCAGTCATTACCTTTGTGTTTGATGCTTCCTGATACCATTTGGGTTTTTTCTTAGCAAAAATACTAGAGTGGTTTGCCATTTTCTTCTCTATTTTATTTTACAGATAAAGGAAACTGAGGCAAACAGGATTAAGTGATTTGCCCAGGATCATACAAATAGTAAGTGTCTGAAGCCAGATTTAAACTCAGGAAAAAGAGTCTTCCCGATTCTAAGCCCAGTGTTCAATCCATTATCCCACCTAGTTGTCCTAGTTGCTAGATTTCCTCAGACAAATTTACGTTTAATTTCTAATTTGTCCTTCTGGATCTAAGTTTATTCACCTATAAAACGAGGTCCCTAAGAGAAGATTAGATATCCTCAAATATATCTTATGGCTTTAAATCAATTCATCTTTGGTTCAAGGTTTCTTCTTTTTCTTCTTCCTGTTACTCTCATCCTAGTATACTGCATTATGATTTCTCTTCTAGGATCAAAGATTTTATTTTTATTTAAAAATAATTTTTAAACTCTTACTCTTTGTCCTAGTAACAATTTGAAGATGGAAGAACAAGGGTTAAGTCAATCATGGTTAGGTGACTTGCCCAGGGTCACCCCAGGTAGGAAGTATCTGAGATCAAATTTGAACCCAGATTTTCCTGACTCCAAGCCTGGAACTCCATCCAATCCACCTAGATGCCCCAATTCTTTTTTTTAATGAGCTATACCCTTATATTGTAAAATTTCAATCATGGACTCTAAGATGGAAATTTTTTATGATAATTATTAAATCATACTAATGACATTCAAAATACATTTATTATGCACCTACTTTGCGCAAGTCATTCCCAGTACCTAATAGATGCTTAATTAGTATTTGTTGAATTGAATGGGATTGAATGTGATCTCATAACAGTAATGTATTAAGTATATGCTCCCTTAGGATACATTTCCTGGAGGAGCTAATATTTTATTTTATTCTTTTATTCTTTCTTTATTTAGTTTTTGATCATACATTATATTTACTAGCTTAAAATCTCATGTTCATTTTATTACCCAGGTGCTGCAACAGTGGTATGCAGGGTAACTGAATTTATGCCATTCTATCCCTTCTTCCCTGTTGTTTCCTCCTGAATACCACTGGGCAGCTCCTCTAATCTGATTCATTGTTCTGCATCATACTTGTTGTTCGTCTTAATACTTGCATTTTCCCTTTCATGTGGGCCTTTTCCTGCAGAATGTGGTTCTTTATATTCTCCAGGCCAATGGAATTTCCAGGTGCTGGCTGCCAGTTGTCATGGTAACACTCAGGATGCTGTGCAGGGCTGGAGGCCTCCCTTGAATGGAGATCTCAAGAGCGGAATGATAGGGAATGAGTGCTATGAGCTGTGTTGCCAGCTGCATGGTGACCTTCACCCTGAGTCTGCTTCTTTCTTCTGTGGGCTAAATGTTGATCTTTTCCTTTCTTCAGATGCATTTTTATTTGATCTCTCTCCCAAGATTTGTTTTAGTGATACAAGCAGAATCAGCTTCACTCTCAAGGTCAGAGCTGGCTTCTGGCAAAACTGTGGCAGACCCAACGCTGAGCTTTGGGCATATCCGTTATCCACACCGCATTTCAGGGGACCAGCTCTTTGGACCAGTCCAAGGGACCCTCATTTTGGCTCAAAGGCTTTCTCTTTTCACTACTTTCCAAACATTCTTGGTCACTTAACTCCTCCTCAAGGCGTTGAACTCTTTTGACTTTCTTGATCTTTTAACTTGCTTGGTTCTCTTCAGTCTTTAAAGAAATGCTACCTCCAATTCCTTATTATTTGCCTCCTTTCTGCTGTTGCTGTGCAAGCTCTAGCTTCTGGACCTGCTTCCATGTTTCCCTGTTATCTTGGGCTTATGCAAAAAATGTTTAATATTTTAAAGGAAAAGGATGATACAGATTTTTAAAAATCAGTATGAGGTACTTAGAATTACATTTTTAAATTTATTTTTGTTTTTAAAATTTTTTCCATGGTTCCATGGTTCTTGTCTCCCTCCCCTCTTACCTCCCCCATCCTGGAGCTAACAAGCAATTTTACTGAGTTATATGCATATTATCACTCAAATCTTATTTTAGGAATGCATTTTAAAAGTCTTTCAATCAGTCATTTTTCATATCTGACTCTTTGTGATCCCATTTGGGTTACTGGAGTGGTTTGCCATTTTCTTCTCCAGCTCATTTTACAGATGAAGAAACTGAGGCTAACAGGGTTAAGTGACTTGCCCAGAATCACACAGCCAGTAAGTGTTGGAGGCCAGATTTGAACTCAGAAAGATGTCTTCCTGAATCTAGGCTCAACTCTCTGTCTGTCAAGCCACTAACTGCCCCTAAAAGTCTATCTGGTGCTGACTTAATATTATATACATTTCTCAGTTCCTTTTGGTGTTCATATCTCCTTATAAACCTGGCCCCTTACTATCTATTTAATCTTCCTATAATTTACTCCCTTTCACATACTTTCACAAAAATAGGACACTGGCCTCACTGCTGTAATTACAAGTAGGTATTATCCAACAAGCCAGTTCATCTCCTTACTGGATGTTTTCACTGACTGTCTTTGTGCCTCTAATACTCTCCTTCCTCAACTCTGTCCCCTGATGTCCCCTGTGTCCTTCAAGTCCTTAATTACATTCCACTTTTCACAAAAAGCGTTTCCCTATCCCCCTCTGAATGGTAGTGCCTTTCCTCTATCCATTATTTCCAATTTAGCATCTATATATTTTGTTCATACTTAGTTGTTTGTAAGTTATCTTCCCCCTTTATACCAGAGGTTGTTTTAGAGCCAGGATTGTCTGTTTCCTTTCTTTGGATCACCAAAGCTTAGGACAAGATGTGTATGTAGTCAACACATAAATAAAAGTTTATTTACTACCTGGAAACCTCCTCATTGCTGTATGGTTAATCCACCCACATTTCTATTTTCTCTCTTACCTCTTGGAGCACCTCTCGTTGTTGGAAAGAGGGCAGGGGAGATGGAGAATTGTCATAAATATAACTCATCTCTCAGAAACAAGAATGATTTTACCCAATACCAAATTCACCTTCTCCCCTCCACATTTACAGATTCAATAATTTATTTAATGATAGTTCAATTATATGACTTTATGGTTTACAAAAGGCTTTTCACATATTTTCTTATTTTCTCACAGCAACCTGTGAAGCTTCAGCCATTACCTCAGGATTTTAACTTAAGTCTTCCTGATTCTTTTTAACATTCTAGTACTTTAGATGGCTAGGTAGCACAATGGCTATGTGGCATGCCAGGTTCGAAGTTAAGAAGATTCATTTCTCTGAGTTCAAATATAGCCTTGGACACTTCCGAACTCTGTGATCTTGGCAAATCACTTAACCTTGTTTGCATCAGCTTCTTCATCTGTAAAATGAGCTGCAGAAGGAAATGGCATATCACTCCAGAATCTTTGTTGAGAAAACCCCAAATGAAGTCACAAAGAATCATACATGATTGAAAATGCTTAAATTCTAATAATTTTCCCCACCATGAGAAATCTATATTCAATGGTCTCTATCACTTGGTCCTTCCTTCATTCTTTAGTTCCAAGGAATGGTTTTCTTGGATTTTTTGTTGTTTTTACTGTTAGTTGTAGTCAGTTTAAGGGAGTATAGATGCAAGGAATTCAGGAGCAAACTTGATTTGAGTCATTTACACTTTAGTGTTAGCAAAAGTTTGGGCGTTTTTTCCAAACCACTCTCTCCTCTAAAAAGATTTTTCCCTAATATTGTATGGCTATCAAGTATAAAGTAGTTAAGAGTCCTTCCTGCAGAGAAAATAGCATAATAATATAACAAGAGGTAGGAATGGATCAATTCAGCTGGAATTTGCTTTCATCAAATGACTGGGGTGGTTTTTAAACATGTGATAGGTAGAATGAAGCTCTAGGCATGTTTAACTTCAAATATCTTTTTCATTATTTAGTTAAACCATAGAAATTAGATCCTCATGTTTTTGTGATTCAATATAGTTGTTGCTTATAAAAGCATTTGATGCCTTCCAAGGTTTTGTAAAAATGTTTTCAAATGAGAAATTATACATTACCTCGTGTTAGTTAAAACAACTCAGTATCCAGGAAGTGGCTTTGATTTGAATCCCTCAAGGACAAATTATGATCAGGAGATGATAGAGCTTGAAGGGTTTTAACGGTTTTAATACTGTCCATCCTTTTCATTTTACCGACTTAGGAAACAGTGGTCCAGAGATATTACGTGATTTGCCCAAGGCATATCATACCTGGAAGAACTGGGATATAAACCTGAATCTTTTCACTTCAAATCTAACACCCTTATTACTTGTTTAATGTCTGTTCCATATTTTTCATGTGACGATACTTCTAATATAAAGACATTAAAATTCAGCCAAAGAAATACCAAGCAATTTAAATATGATCTTTCCAGACTTGTTATCCAAGCTTATTTCAGTTGGTCTTTATAGCATTCTGAAATCCTCTGGGATTTGAAATGAGCTGATGTACTTCAGTGAATACCAAGGCTGTGGAGTAAGGAAGGATAACATCTTCAAAACTAGCCAGGTAAATTCTCAAAAGAATAGATAATAGAATTTTAAAAGTAGTGAATAGCAAACCTTGCTATTTCTTCCTTCCCATTGAAAAGTATGAAAACAGGACTGGTTCTCGCCATCAAGCCTCAGAGTGATCATAACTGCCTCTGAGGAAAAAGGAAAAAAACTCTGAAGCTCCTTGAGTTCCAGGCTGGAACCAGATTAAACTATCTGGAGAGAGCCCTTTGTTAAATTTTCCTGATGAGTCAGTAAACAAAATGTATTAAGCTTTCCATGTTGGGACATGCTAGGCTATGTACTGGGTTGAGCACTGGGCTTGGAGTCAGGAAGATCTGAGTTCAGATCTAGCCTCAGACACTTACTACCTCACTGGAGCCTTGTCCAGCATCTCATCCAGTGCCAAAGCCACTTTATACTCACACATTCTTAATCGGGCTCCTTCTGTCACTGACCTTTTGTTGCATCACCCAGAGATGTTCTACACTTCAAACATTCCTTCAACCATGGGATCATACATACCATACATTATCTGAGAGATGGTCCCCACCATCACTGAGCTGCACAGATGTGTGTGATGGTGCCTGCCTGCTGATGGAAGGGCAGCAAGTATCATGTGGATCTGAATGCAGACTCAAACCCCTTCCCATTCTCTTTCCAACCCCTTCCCATCCCTCCCACACCCCACAGCCAATATCTCTCTGCAGAAGAGAGCTGCCCATTGTATCTGCTGATTGGCAGAGTTACTTCCACCTCCTCCCGCCTGACCTTGACCCCATGACCGGGGTGTGCTTCTTCTCCCTTCCCCCTGTAAAAAAAATAAACTATAAACAAAGGAAAATACATATTATGATTAAAAAAATAAATAAATAGGGTTCCTCCTCTGTAAAACAAGCTGGAGAAGGAAATGGCAAATCACTCTTTGCTAAGAAAACCCCAGATGAAGTCACAAAGAATTGAGCTTGATTCAAAGGAGTAAGCAACAAAAATATGTTTGAAACTGTGCGACTGCTGGGAATATAAATAAAAGCAAAGAGGAAAAGTTTCTGCCCTGAAAGAGCTTATATTCTTATAGGAAGATTACATGTTAAAGAGAATTGAAAAGGGTTGAGCAGAAGGAGCAGAAGAAGAAAGTACTTAGCTTTAGGGGAAGGATGGTAAAGTCCAGAGGAGTGTAGTCTTATAAGAGATGAAAATATGGCTGGTGTGGAGTCCTTCTTAAATGGACATTCTGGAAAGAACTCTACCTTACAACCTAAGGAAGGATCCCTAAGGTCAGAGGGCATTTCTGAGATGTGAGCTTGTCAGTTCCAAGGCTGGAGTAACCTTCCAATGTGGTCATTTATACCTCAGAAGTTGGAAAGCACTACAAACCTAGGCTTGATTTATTATTTTGTTGATTTTTCTAGATTTAAGAAAGTGATGGATAAAACCAGAACAATATAGATTAAACTTAAATGTGTGAGCTGCATACATTAATTTTTTTTCCTGGAGAGTCAGTTGTTTAACATTTCCTTGTACACTTCTGACTAAAAACTCTTGCATTCTGCTTTTTTAAAAACGTATTAATATTTATTTTTTAGAAAAGTTAACATGGTTTCATAATTCATGCTCTTACTTTCCCCTTCACTCCCCCCCAAGCTCCACCCCCCATGGCTGCTGCATATTTCCACTGGTTTTAACGTGTATCATTGATCAAGACCTATTTCCAAATTGTTGATAGTTGCATTGGTGTGGTAGTTTTGAGTCTACATTCCCAATCATGTCCGCCTCAACCTATGTGTTCAAGCAGTTGTTTTTCTTCTGTTTCCACTCCTGTAGTTCTTCCTCTGAATGTGGGTAGTGTTCTTTTCCATAAGTCCCTCAGAATTGTCCTGGGTCATTGCATTGCTGCTGGTACAGAAGTCCATTACATTCTATTTTACCACAGTGTATTGGAGGTCTTTCCAGTTCACCTGGAACTCCACCAGTTTATTATTCCTTTGAGCACAATAGTATTCCATCACCAGTATATACCACAATTTGTTAAGCCATTCCCCAATTGAAGGGCATACCCTCATTTTCCAGTTTTTTGCCACTACAAAAAGCGTGGCTATAAATATTTTCATACAAATCTGTTTATCTATGATCTCTTTGGGGTACAAACCCAACAATGGTATGGCTGGATCAAAGGGCAGGCATTCTTTTATAGCCCTTTGAGCATAGTTCCAAATTGCCAGCCAGAATGGTTGGATCAGTTCACAACTCCACCAGCAATGCATTGAAGTCCCAGTTTTGCCACATCCCCTCCAGCATTCATTACTCTCCCCTTCTTTCATTTTAGCCAATCTGCTAGGTGTGAGGTGATATTTCATAGTTGTTTTGATTTGCATTTCTCTAATTATTAGATATTTAGAACACTTTCTCATGTACTTATTGATACTTTTGATTTCTTTATGTGAAAATTGCCTATTCATGTCTCTTGCACATTTATCAATTGGGGAATGGCTTGAATTTTTATACAATTGGTTTAACTCCTTGTATATTTGAGTAATTAGACCCCTGTCAGAGTTTTTCGTTATGAAGATTTTTTTCCCCAATTTGTTGTTTCCCTTCTGATTTTGGCTACATTGTTTTTGTTTGTACAAAAGCTTTTTAGTTTGATATAATCAAAATCAAAGCAGAAGAGCAGTAAGCACTAGGCATTTTGAGAAAGTGACTTGCCCAGGATCCTACATCTCAGAAGAATCTGAGGTCAGATTTGAATTCAGGTCTTTTCAACTCCAGGACTAGTGCTTTATCCACTTTGCTACCTTGCTGCCCTGACCTCAAACTTATTAAGTCTTCCAAATATTGAGTCTAAATCACAATTAGATTGTACCTAAGACAGTTATAGACTACATATCCCACTGATTATATAGAGAGTATATATGTTGTATAGAGTACATATCCCACTCATTCTCAGACTTACCTTGCTCTAGGGGGGTCCCAATGTCCCCTGGAACTAATCTAGGCTTTGGAGGCAAAAGCTTAAAAAGAATTGGTTTTGTTATTGACACACAGAGGCAATAAGTAAACAATTAGCTGAATGTAGATCAGGAATAGACATAGCACAGGTCACCAGATAAAAAGAGTGTGAGGATAAAGAGATGGGTTTGGAACCTGGGACATAGTGCAAAGCATGGTTATCTGGATGCTGCTTCATGTGAGGTCCTGGAAGATGAAGAAAAAGTGCAGAAAGTAGGGGTGAGAAGACATCAAAACAAACTCTCAGGACAGGCTGCCTCATCCTATTACAAAGTGTTTCTTGCATATGGCTGATTGTAACATCTTTAATTTTTTTTTGTTTTTTTAAAACTATACATAAATTAAAGTAGCATGATTTAGTGGATAAAGTGCTGCATCTGGAGAGACACTTATTTCTCAGACATTTTCTTGTTCATAGGCAAGTGATTTAAATCTTCAAAGTTTCAGTTTCCTCTTTTGTAAACTGGGTACACTTGTGTAGGGTGGTTAAAAGTGTGAGAGATTTGTTGCCAGATATAGATATAGATGATAAATATAAGCATAGGAATTTGTGAATATGTATGTGTACATATTGTTGTTCAGTCATGTCCAACTCTTTGTGACACATGGACTATACTATCCAAGAAGTTTTCTTGGTAAAGACATTGGAGTGGCTTGTCATTTTCTTCTCTGATAGATTAAGGCAAACAGAGGTTAAATAATTTGCCTAGGCCTCATAGTCAGTAAGTGTCTGTGGCTGGATTTGAACTCAGATCTTCCTTACTCCAAAAAGAGTACTATCCACTGAAGCATTCTACCACCCTATGTATCTATAGATATAGAAATAGAAATACACTTATAGATACTTATATACGTATCTATCAATATACAGAAATTTGGAGGAAAAGATTGAGATGGAATTGAGATATGCCTAGCCTCTCATGTACCAGGTCCCTCTTTTGGTCCTTGTCTTTGACCCTCTATTTAATGAATACTCAAAGAAACTTGGGTTTAGGGAAGATTTAAGTGTCTCTTATCCAGTCTTGTGGCTCTCCTTTGTCAGAGGCCTTTGAAGTGAATTTTGGGTACAAGATCCTAATAAGGGAATCCAATGATAATTACAAGGAATTTCCTACCTCAAATTAGATAGTTTTCTGAGATTATGGACCATGATTAAATAACAGACATAGAATGTTCTTGAACAAGTTCAATCCGATTTGCATGACTGGATGTTTTATTTTCTTAAAATAATTTGATCCCCTAGAAATGGAGATTGTCTTTCAGAAGAGAAAAGTCACTCATAACCTTCCTCTTATGGAGAGAAAAAGTTTTTCCCTAGAAAGATACTGGGGTATAAAGGGCTTGCATCCCCAAAGAGCTAAAGCTTAAGACTTTGGGGTCTAAGTCAGAAGAGATATGATAAAGCCTTCTCTTATAATAGGGACTTGTCAGCTGAGAGCTACAGCTGAAGCCAGAAGCTGAAAGGAGAGAAATAATCCATAATTACATGCTCCCAATAAGAATGTGAGCTCCTCATGGTCAGGTTCTTACCTTCCTTTATATCTCTAATACCTATTGTATAACAAATGCTTAAAGAAATGCTTCTTGGCTTGTCCAATGGAACTCTGTATGCAGTGACTACTAGACAAATGATACCCAACAATGGCCAAAAGATCAATAGTATCCTGCTTAGAAGACGCTACTTGTCATGTGAAACTGGTGATGGTAGGCTCAATGGGAGTACCATGAAGACATCATCAATGATATCAACAACCTTTCAGTACCAGAAGTAAGAATTTCTCCCTTATTCATATGCCCTGAACACATACCTAAGTGTTTTCCTCTTCACATGTACATATTTTCCCTCAGGGCATGCGTGTCCACATGTTCCCTAAGTATATCCATGGTGTGTGTATCAGTGTACATCAATTTTATATAGAAAATGTTCTAGTGCTACTTTTCTTATCTTGCTATTTCTTTTTTTTAATTAATTTTTTCAATTTATTAATTAGTTTGTTTGTTTGTGACATTCAAGTTCCCAAGTTTCTCTTTCCTTCCTTTTTCCCACATTAGAGTGTGACATTGATATGGCAGAGTGGAATTCCAGCTGCAAGATAGGGGGTCAAGCCACAGCTCAGAATTCCAGGGGGGCCCCTGAGAACTCTGGGAGAGGGGGCAGTTTAAAGCAGTTAAGGGCAGTTGGTTCTTGGTGTTGAAGTAAGCAGGACACTCTGTTTGCTGATCCCAGATCTTGGTTGCTTTTGAGGGGCTAGAGGCTTGAATCTGAACAAAGCCATTTTAGTTCCTAGCTGCCAACCTGCTTTACCTTGATTAGACCTTCAATCAACATCACAGTTATCTCTATTTAGTTATAGATATGAGAAGATTAATTATAGGCTTAGAGGGCAAACTAGCTATAAAAGATACCTTTCCCCTTTGGGGGGAGGGGCTGCTTGGACATAACTGTTTAGGGCTTCCCAGACCTTATCTGTCCTAATTTGATCTCCCTTCCTTCCCTTCCTCACATATCATTAAACCTTTAATCAGTTGCCTGGTCATACTTAGGGAAATGCTAACAAATTCCTCCTGCCTTGTAGCCCAAAAGCAAGACCTTTCCTCTGTGCCTAAAGCTTCAAAGACATCAAGCTTCTCCTATTCTCTCCTACTCAACCTATGGGGAATTAGTTTAGAGAAAGTTAACATCTTTAGGAGTTCAGCCTTTCCCAAGTTACTGACCTGGCTCTGCAGTTAACAAGTCTGCCCACCATCATCTTTCAGTGACTGTTTTTCCAAATGCCTAGTGGGAGGGGGGAAAGTAAAGGAGCCCTCAGCAAGATCCTACCCCTCCGTTCAGGCAAGCCTGTTAGTGGGTGAGACCTGATTGCTATAGACCTCTGGCATTTTACAGCTTCCCACAAATTTAACAAGAGAAGGCATCATTTGACAAAACTTTTACTTTTGTAATGGAGACTTACCTTGCCATTTCATTAAATACCTTTGTTAATTGGGTCCTGACAAATGAAAGAAAAAAAGACATCAGTGAAGGTTTAAAAAATAAGATTTTTGAGTGAATATGGACTCACAGACTATTTTGATCCACTTGTGGAGCTTTTTAGGGTCTCCATGTATGAGTAGAAGGTGTCTCAGATTCTCCATTTCTACTATTTTAATTCCTTTACAGGGTGTTATTTGTATTTTGCAAACCTTAAGGAAAAATATCAATAAAAATATCAAAATAATAAATATTATTATTGTATTGAGAGAATTTCCTAAGGTCATCTTTTCCCCATCTTTGCTCCAGATCTGTCCAAGCATGTTTTCATCTGGACAGAGATGTTCAGATGTTGCCATTTTAATTATCCACTGGAACTGAATGGCCTACAGTGGGCTTCAGAACAGCTGGTTCCCTGAACTCTTTTCTGACTCTGAGCTTGAAAAAAAAAGATAGGGGTGGCCTTAGGGAGTCTTTGAAGCATGTTCAGAAGTATCATTGTTTAGTACTGGCAACATAAAAGTATTCTCTTGGATACATGGGCAAAATTTCAAGCAGAAAATTATTTCTTTTTGAAGAAATCTATATTTATAAAACACTGAATCATTTAAAACACACACACACACACACACACACACACATACACACACACACACACCACCCTAGGCCTTGAATTTAAGATAGTTTCTTTCTGCTAAGATGTCTGAAAAGCTTCATCAAGAATCTACTTATTTTCTTCCTATACCACATCTTCATTAAGTTGAAAAGGTTATTTTTAACTGGTCTTCCCATCTTGAAAAAAGGGATGATGTGCAAAGAAGCAAAACAGTCAAGGAGATACACTTTGTCACATTTCCTTCTTTAGCTAAAATCCACTCTAGTCACCTATAGATATATAGGTGGAAATCCACTTCATTTATATGGCTTTTCCTTGGAACCTTCATATACTCTTCATTTTAGTTCAGTCATTCATAGGAATACTCATAAATGATGTCACCTCCATAAACTTGAATTCTTAATTTTCCTTTTCTGATCATACTTTTCTTTCTCATGAATTCTCTCTCTCTCCCTATCTCTCTCTCCCTATCTCCCTATCTCTCCTCCTAAATCTGTACTTGGATCCACTCTAAACCTTTAGCTCCTCATCCTTATTTTCTCCCAAATATAATCTTGATTTTATTGCTAATTCATTTAACTAACCATGGTTTTTCTATCTTTTACTTCTCACCTTTTATCTTACTGCCATTCATTCCCTGACAAGTCTGAGACCTGGATCATCACACTCACTCCTTGGCCTTTTTCATGTCAAACTTCTGGCTGGAGTATATTACTATGTCTATACTGACTGAACTCTATTCTTCTGCTTCTATTTCTCTAATCCATCCTCTTCAGTAATGAAAAAAACTCTAATAGAACAGGGCCACTAAACCATACATAAGGATTCCTGAAGAAGATATATTGACTTAGAAAACTACAAATTGGGTTTATCTATGTTTTATTATACTTTCCTTTATTTCAAATATTTTTAATTACATTTTAATCTGGCTATGGATCACTCAAAAGTGTTTAGGGTCACTCTCTGAGGCCCCATGTTTGGCACTTTAGTCCTATGGTGCTATGAAAATAATCTTCTTAAGGTCCAAATTAGCCAATGTCACTCTCCTGCTTAAAAATTTTCATTGACTTCACATTGCTTATTGGTCCTTCAGTCTGGCTCTCATATATCTTTCCATTCTTTGTTAGTACAATTCTCTTTTATGAAGTCTATATTTCAAAGTGTAGTACAAACTGTTCCCCCAAATTTGACAGTGAATATCCATGCATTTGCAGAAGTCATCTCCTATACCTGGAATGCTCTTATTTCTTATCTTTGTCTCTCAGAATATTTGTTGCTTTGATACTCAGTTTCAGTACTAACTCCTCTGTGAAATATTCCTTTATTCTCTCATCACTAATTATTTCTTTTGTCCACTTTAATTTTTCTTGCATTATTTTTGTGTATGTGTTTCATCTCCCTGATTGGATATTGGCCTCTTGAGGGCAGGGATTCTTTTTTTTCTCTTTATATATCCAATACTATACAAAATATTTTGCCCACAGCATGTACTTAACAGACAAAATGCTGGATTCTTTTGCATGATGAAAATGAACTTCATAGATATTAAAAGGTTTCCTCAAAGACACACTACTGGGAAGGAATAGAACCAGAATTCTCTCTCAAGAAAAATCTCTTCTTGATTCTTCCCCACTGCCTTTCCTATCTAATCTATTCTCTTTAAGTAATATTACTCAGTATACTTTGTCAACAATCTCAGGGTATATCTTGAGGCCAGTCTCTGAACTGAGAACTGCTTTTCAAACTGGATCCTCACAAACTGATGGAATTCACTCCATAGGATTTTAGATTGCAACTGCAATGCAGATTTTGTCAGATAGTGAGTTCTTCTCCCAAAAGATTGGATCTTTTGGTTTGTCAAACTCTATGTTACTAATGCTATTTATCAGTGTTTGTTGAGTGTCTAATTTATTCCATTGGTCCACCACTCAGTTTCTTTTTCAGAACCAGATTGTTTTCATGGTTGTTGTTTTATAACATAGTTTGAGATTCAGTACATATAAATTACTTTCCTTCATATATTTTTTCATTAATTCTCTGATATTTTAGGTCTTTTATTCTTCTGGATGAATTTTGTTATTGTTTCTTCTAGATCTATTTTTGAATAGTTTGGTATATCACTGAATAATGTAAGGATGGGTTTTTTATTCTTACAATAAATAAATTAATTTATGAAGAATTGTCATTTATATTGTGTTGGCTCAGTCTACCCCTGAGTAATTAATGTTTTTTTTCAACTGTTTAGGCCTGACTTTATTTATGTGAAATGTGTTTTTTTGTTATGATCACATACGTCCTGGGTTTATCTTGATGGAAAAATTTACCTTGGTTTCCCCTTAGAATGATCTAAAGATCAGAATCTCAGAATTGGAAGATGTCATGATCATCTAATACAAATGATGTACAACTAAAATTGCCTCCATTATATCCCACACTGATATATATGTGTGTCAAGGTGAGGGGGCAATGCTTACTAAAAGGAGGGTGAAAATTGTTTAATTAATTTTTTCTTTTATTATAATCATTAATAAAATGAATATTTCTGTACGTAAAGGGAAAAATGAGGATTGTTAGTTCATATATGTCTCCTTAGATTTCTCTGAATCTCTTTTCTTCACTTCTTTTTTAAAGACATTTTATTTTACCAATTACATGTAATAACAATTTTCAGCACACATTTCTAAAATTATAAGATCCAATTTGTCTTCCTCCCTTCCCCCTCCCAGAGATGGTAAGCAATTTGATTTGATTAGTCATTCATTGTTGTAAGAGAATACTCATATAAAACTGAAATCCCCAAACAAAAACACAAACCAATTTCAAAAACAGTATGCTTTGATATGTATTCTGATTCCAACAGTTCTTTCTCTGAAGGTGGATGGTGGATAGTGGACTCTTCATTATAAGTCCTTCAGAACTGTTTCAGATCAAAGTCTTGCTGAGAGTAGCTAATTCTTTCACCATTGATCATAATGCAATATTGCCATTAGTGGGTAGAGTGTTTTTCTGATTCTGCTTGTTTTTCTTTATTTCTTACAGGACAATAATAATATTTTATCATATTTATATAACATGATTTATTCACCCATTCTTTCATTGATGGACACCCAGTTTGCTTACACTTCTTTGCAATAGCAAAAAAAGGGGTTCTATAAGTCTTTTTCCAAACATGGGTCTTTTTCCTTAAGCATAAATATGTTCCCATATGTCTTTGAATTCTTTGGGACCTTCTTTGAATAGTGATGTCACTAGTTAAAAGAGAAGGTAAATTTTAAGGGTATGATTTCAAATTACTTTGCAAAAAAGCTGGCTACTTCAACATTTCTACTAATAATTTATGTATTCCTATACTCCATAGAGCCCCAACAATTGGTCTCTTCTGTTTTTTTTTAAACTTGAATGGAATAGGTATGAAATTGCATTTATTTTTTTACTAGTAACTTGGATAATTTTTTCATATACTTATTTATAATGTGTGTTTCTTCTTTATAAAATTGCTTAGTCACATACTTTGAAAAACTCCCTAGCAGAAAATGGCTCTTATTCTTGCATATTTTAAATCAATTTTTAATATATCTGGAATATTAGACTTTTATAAAAATTTGCTTTGAAGATTTTTTCAAATTTATTTTCCCCTTCAAATTCTTATTGCATTTATTTTTCTTGTGAAAAAAGCTTTTCATTTTTTTATAATTCAAATTGTCTTTTTTTAGTCTGGAATGATCATGTCTATACCTTGTTTTCATAAAAATGTCCCCAGTCATCCTTGTAAAGGTATCTCCTTTCCTTGTCCTTTATTTTGTTCATTGGTATGCTTACTCACTATTTGTACATATTACCACTAACATATATTCTCTGTCTCTTCCCAATTCAGATCTGGATTTCTGGGTCTTACTTTTTCTTTCTTTCTTTTTAAGTCTCCCTTCATAATTAGATTACTTTAGTTGATATTTATTTTGCTTGGGACCATTCTCTCCCCATCCCAATCCTCCCTTAGCTATAAATTATTTCAACACTAAACATTTTGTGTATTTCTCATTCTTTTGTCTGATTCTGACAAAATGGACTTTCATGTGGTCTCATTAACCTCACCCTTTCTATGTTTATATATGATTCTGACACATCCCAATTATGAGAAATAGTGTTTCTCTTTCCGAATTCCTCATTGGTATATTACTTTTGTTCTCCCTATTCTTTACTCTGTTAAGGCAGCCAAAATGTGAAAAAAATCAATAACAAAAATACCCATTCAATTAGTTTATCTTTGTTCTCTCTTTGGCTATTGAAGATAGATAGATGGTTTCAGAAAGTATAAATTTTTCCCTTTCATTAAAAAGGACATACTTTCTTGAAGGTAAATAGAAGGCTCAACGGATTGAGCACCAGGACTGGGTAAAAAGGTAATCAGGAAGACTTGAGTTCAAATCCAGCCTCAGACAGTCACGAGCTATTAGATTCAGAGCAAATCACTTAACTTATAGTTGCCTTATTTGATTGAAGAATGAAATGGCAAAACTGCCCCAGCATCTTTGCCAAGAAAACCTCTTTTGGGGTCACAAAGAATTAAACATATCTGAACAATAAAATTTTCTTGAGGCCTTTCCGGTTAAGATGGCGGCAGAGTAAGGAGCAGCTGCTCGATCTCTCCTGACCGAAGTATACAGGACTCCTCAAGGGGAAATAAAAACGAGTCCAGACGAACGAAGGAAACCCACAACAGGGCGCAGCATTGAAGGTACGCAGAATCGGGGCATTTCCACACTATAAAGGGGTGAAACAGCTCTCACTAAAACGCTAGAGGAAGAAGTCCCTCACCCACGCCCCACACCACATACCTCCCACAAAGCCAACACACAAGAGTGAAAACAGGACTGGGGCAACCAGATAATCACTGGCAGCCCCAGGGCTTGTACCTGTGTGCTGCAAGATGAGGGACCCCAAGTGGCTCTGGGGGGGCTCGCACGGACTTTCCCCGAGCTTCCAAATGGGTGAAGGCACCACCTCAGGCCAGGACAAAGGTCTCTAAAACATGGTCTTTCCCAAGCGCTGAAGGCATTGCCTCAGGTGCGAATAAAGATCTCCAGCCCACAGACTTTCCCTAGCTTCTGCATGGGTGAAGGCAGTGCCCTAAGAGCATCTGCGCAGGCAAAGGCAGTGCCCTAGGCTTGCATAACGATCTCCAGCCCAGGCTTGGACCTCCAGTGAGGACCCAGTGAGGACCAGAGCTTGGCTGTGGAAGCAGCCCCAAAGACTGCTGAAGGAGCCTTGGGCAGAGGGGAAGACCCGGGTCTACCAGGGGGCCTGACCCCAAGGACAAGGAGACTGGAGCCCCCCGGAGCTTGGAAGGCGCAGGCAGACCCTGAGTGCAAAGACAAAGCTGAAAAGGGGCGGGGCTAACAATGGCAAGCAATAGGGAAGTCCAGAAGAAAAAGACTATCAAGAGAAACTCTGGAACACTCCACAGCTTCTACACAGAGAAAATCCAGACAACAGAGGAGGAAAAACAAAAATCCAAACCTCCTCAAAAAAATGAAAGCTGGTCACAAGCTATTGAAGAGTTCAAAAATGAAATGCTGAGGAAGATGGAAGAAATCTGGCAAGAAAATAACAGTTTAAAAGGCAGAATTTCACAATTGGAAAGTGAGACAAGTCAACTGAAGACAAAAAATGACCAGATTGAAAAGGAAAACCAAAAGATTATAGTCGAAAACCAGTCCTTAAAGGCTAGAATCGAACATTTAGAAACCAATGATCTCTCAAGACAACAAGAACAAATAAAACAAAGTCAAAAGACTGATAAAATAGAAGGAAACATGAAATATCTTAATGAAAGAGTGACAGACCAAGAAAACAGTCTAGAAGAGACAACTTGAGAATCATTGGTCTTCCAGAAAAGACAGAAAGTAATAGAAACTATTCAGCAAAATTGCCCTGAAGTTCTACAACAAGAGGGCAACATAGACATTTAAAGGATCCATATATCACCCTCTACACTAGACCCAGAAAAGTCAACACCCAGAAATATAATAGCGAAATTGAAGAGCTTTCAAGTAAAAGAAAAAAATCTTACAAGAAGCCAGAACGAGATAATTCAAATATCAAGGAGCACCAATAAGGATCACACAGGATCTGGCAGCCTCAACTCTAAAAGACCGCAAGGCTTGGAATACAATATTCAGAAAGGCAAGAGAGCTGGGCCTTCAGCCACAGATCAACTACCCATCGAAACTAACCATATACTTTCAGGGGAAAGTATGGACATTCAACAAAATTGAAGAATTCCAAGTTTTTGCACAAAAGAGACCAGGACTAAATGGAAAGTTTGACACTCAACCACAAAAATCAAGAGAAAGATGAAAAGGTAAATAAGAAACAGACGGAAAAGAAAGAAAACTCATAATCTTTTAAGCTTGACTCTTTAAGGGCATAAATAAGATCTAATTATCTGTATTAATAGGTGGAGAAATGCTATGTATAATTCTCTGTAGTGAACTCTATACACTATTATAATATTCACTATTATAGCAACCAGAAGAATAATTCATAGGGAGAGGACAGGATACTAAATGGTCTAAGATGACATGGGGGGTGGGAAAGAGGGGGGGAAAATAGGGGAAACCAAGAAAAATCTGAGTAAATAAAAAAATAGGGTATTCTATTACACACAAAAAGGGAATAGGAAGGGGAGGGGATAAATACTACCATAAGAAAGAGAGGAAGAGAGCATAATCAAACCTTACTCTCAATGTAATCAAACCGGAGAAGGAAGAGTAGCATTATTTTCCATTGGGATAAAAAACTCTATCTTACCCTACTGAGAAAGTCAGAAGGGATAAACCAAAGGGAGCAGGGGAGTGGAAAGGTCAAAAAAGGGAGGGGAGAAGAAGGGGGAGGGAATTTAATTGGTCTTTAAAAAAACAAAAATAGGGGAATAACAAGGGAGGGGGCAGAAAGGGAAGTCAATCAAGGGAGGGGATAAGGGATACTGGCTCAAAGCAAACCACTGGTTTAAAAGAAAATAGTGTAAGAAGAAGGACTGGGTCTAGGGGCAGATTCAAAAATGTCAGTGAATAAACAACTAACAAATGTAACTCTGAATGTGAATGGGTTGAACTCACTCATAAAACAGAAGCAAATAGCAGAGTGGATCAGAAACCAAAATGCTACCATTGGTTGTCTACAAGAAAAACATATGAGGCGGGTAGACACACACAAGTTCAAGGTTAAGGGTATGAGCAAAATCTTTTGGGCATCAAATAAGGAAAAGAAGGCAGGAGTGGCTATCATGATCTCTGACAAAGCCAAAGTAAAAATAGATATGATTAAAAAAGACAGGGAAGGTCATTACATCCTGATTAAAGGCAGTATAAATAATGAGGAAATAATACTGCTCAATATATATGCACCAAGTGGTATAGCATCCAAATTCATAAAGGAGAAACTGGCAGAGCTCAAGAAAGAAATAGATAGTAAAACCATAATAGTGGGAGATCTAAATATTCCTCTTTCAGATCTAGATAAACCAAACCAAAAAATAAATAAGAAAGAGGTAAGAGAGATGAACGAAGTCCTAGAAAAATTAGATTTAATTGATATGTGGAGAAAAATAAATAGGGACAAAAAGGAATACACCTTCTTTTCAGCTGCACATGGTACATTTACAAAGATTGACCATGTAATAGGGCATAGAATCATGGCAACCAAATGCAAAAGAGCAGATATAATAAATGTAACCTTCTCAGATCATAATGTGATAAAAAATAATTATCACTAAGCGTACCTGGACAGGCAAATCAAAAACAAATTGGAAATTAAACAATATGATTCTCCAAAACCAAATTGTCAAAGAAGAAATCATAGAAACAATCAACAATTTCATAGAAGAGAATGACAATGATGAGACATCCTACCAAACTCTGTGGGATGCAGCCAAGGCAGTACTCAGGGGGAAATTTATATCCTTGAGTGCATATATTAACAAATTAAGGAGGGTAGAGATTAATGAATTGGGTATACAACTCAAAAAATTAGAAAGCAAGCAAATTAAAAACCCCCAGATGAAAACTAAATTAGGAATACTAAAAATTAAGGGAGAAATTAATAAAATTGAAAGTAAAAGAACTATTGAATTAATAAATAAGACTAGAAGCTGGTATTTTGAAAAAACAGATAAAATAGACAAAGTACTGGTCAATCTAATAAGAAAAAGGAAAGAAGGAAACCAAATTGACAGTATTAGAGATGAAAAGGGAGACCTCACCTATAATGAAGGGGAAATTAAGGCAATCATTAAGAACTATTTTGCCCAATTGTATGGCAACAAATATAACAATTTAGGAGATATTGATGAATATTTACAAAAATATAAATTACCTAGATTAACAGCAGAAGAAATCGAATACATAAATAATCCCATATCAGAAATAGAAATTGAACAAGGCATTAAAGAACTCCCTAAGAAAAAATCACCATGGCCTGATGGATTCACAAGTGAATTCTATCAGACATTCAAAGAGCAACTAATACCAATACTATACAAATTATTTGATATGATAAGCAAAGAAGGAGTCCTACCAAATTCCTTTTATGACACAAACATGGTACTGATCCCAAAGCCAGGTAGACCAAAAACAGAGAAAGAAAACTATAGACCAATCTCCCTAATGAACATAGATGCAAAAATCTTAAACAGAATATTAGCAAAGAGACTCCAGCAAGTAATTAAGAAGATCATCCACTATGATCAGGTGGGATTTATACCAGGAATGCAAGGATGGTTCAACATTAGGAAAACCATCCACATAATTGACCATATTAACAGTCTAACAAACAAAAATCACATGATTATCTCAATAGATGCTGAAAAAGCCTTTGACAAAATACAGCATCCATTCCTATTGAAAACATTGAAAAGTATAGGAATAGAAGGAGCCTTCCTAAAAATAATAAACAGTATATGCCTAAAACTATCAACAAGCATTATATGCAATGGGGATAAATTAGAAGCCTTCCCAATAACATCAGGAGTGAAACAAGGATGCCCATTATCACCTCTATTATTCAATATAGTACTAGAAACACTAGCAGTTGCAATTAGAGAAGAAAAAGAAATTGAAGGTATCAAAGTGGGCAAGGAGGAGACTAAGCTATCACTCTTTGCAGATGATATGATGGTCTACTTAAAAAATCCTAGAGAATCAACTAAGAAGCTTGTAGAAATAATCAACAACTTTAGCAAAGTTGCAGGATACAAAATAAATGCACATAAATCATCAGCATTTCTATACATTTCCAACACATTAGAGCAGCAAGAGGTAGAAAGAGAAACACCATTTAAAATCAACCTAGACAATATAAAATACTTGGGAATCAATCTAACAAAACAAACACAGCTATTATACGAAAACAACTACAAAACACTTTCCAAACAAATAAAACTGGACCTCAACAATTGGAAAGTCATTAATTATTCATGGGTAGGACGAGCTAACATAATAAAAATGAACATCCTACCCAAATTAATTTACCTATTTAGCGCCATACCTATTAAATTACCAAAAAACTTCTTTACTGAATTAGAAAAAACTATAACAAAGTTCATTTGGAATAACAAAAGATCAAGAATATAAAGGGAAATAATGAAAAAAAAATGTGAAGGAAGGGGGCCTAGCAGTACCAGATATTAAACTATACTATAAAGGAGTAGTCATTAAAACAATATGGTCCTGGCTAAGAAATAGAAGGGAGGATCTATGGAATAGACTTGGGGTTAATGATGTCAGCAAGACAGTATATGATAAACCCAAAGAGCCCAAATTTTGGGACATGAATCCACTATTTGACAAAAACTGCTCGGAAATTTGGAAAAAAATATGGGAGAGATTAGGTTTAGATCAACATCTCACACCCTACACCAAGATAAATTCAGAATGGGTGAATGACTTGAATATAAAGAGGGAAACTATAAATAAGTTAAGTGAACACAAAATAGTATACCTGTCATATCTGTGGGAAAGGAAAGATTTTAAATCCAAGCAAGAGTTAGAGAAAATTACAAAATGTAAATTAAATGGTTTTGACTATAAAAAGCTTTTGTACAAACAAAAACAATGTAGTCAAAATCAGAAGGGAAACAACAAATTGGGAAAAAATCTTTATAACAAAAAACTCTGACAGGGGTCTAATCACTCAAATATACAAGGAGTTAAATCAATTGTATAAAAAATCAAGCCATTCCCCAATTGATAAATGGGCAAGAGACATGAATAGGTATTTTCAGGTAAAGAAATCAAAAGTATCAATAAGCACATGAAAAAGTGTTCTAAATCTCTAATAATTAGAGAAATGCAAATCAAAAAAACTCTGAGGTATCACCTCACACCTAGCAGATTGGCTAAAATGAAAGAAGGGGAGAGTAATGAATGTTGGAGGGTATGTGGCAAAATTGGGACATTAATGCCAACCATTCTGGCTGGCAATTTGGAATCATGCTCAAAGGGCTATAAAAGAATGCCTGCCCTTTGATCCAGCCATACCATTGCTGGGTTTGTACCCCAAAGAGATCATCAATAAACAGACTTGTACGAAAATATTTATAGCTGTGCTTTTTGTAGTGGCAAAAAACTGGAAAATGAGGGGATGTCCTTCAATTGGGGAATGGCTGAACAAATTTTGGTATGTGCTGGTGATGGAATACTATTGTGCTAAAAGGAATAATAAACTGGAGGAATTCCATGTGAACTGGAAAGACCTCCAGGAACTGATGCAGAGTGAAAGAAGCAGAGCCAGAAGAACATTGTACACAGAGACTGATATACTGTGGTAAAATCGAATGCAATGGGCATCTGTACCAGCAGCAATGCAATGACACAAGACAGCTCTGAGGGATTTATGGTAAAGAACGCTACCCACGTTCAGAGGAAGGACTGCAGGAGAGGAAACATATAAGATAAACAATTGCTTCAATGCATGGATTGGGGTGGACATGATTGGGGATGTGGACTCGAAACAACCACACCAATGCAACTGACAACAATTTGGAAATGGGCCCTGAACAAGGACACATGTTACAACCAGTGTAAATGTGCATCAGCCATGGGTGGGGGGAAAGCGGGTGGTGAAGGGGAAAGTAGGGGCAAAAAGTATGTAAACAGGTTAAAAATGAATATTAATAAATGTTTAATAACTTTAAAAAAAACAAAAAAAACTTTCTTGAGGTTAACCTGAAGGCTAGAATCCAGAGAAATTACACAAAGTCACATTTAGTGTAATTTGCAATAGGATTACCATAATATTAGAGAGAATGCTAATGTCTCTAACATTATTAGTTTATGATTATGTTAGCATGAGTTTTCACTGAGGGAAACATGAACTTTTCTCAATAACTTACCCTAATCTGTTTTCAAAAGAACCTCAAAAGATCAAGTATCCATCTGAAAAAGTGTTTAAAAAGTTAATAATCAGAGAAATGTAAATGAAAATAGTTCTAATTTAATTACTTTATACCCACTAAATTTTCAAAAATGATAAAATATAGAAAAAGTCAATATTAGTGAGGCTCCAAGAAATAAATATTTTAATTCACTGCTTGTAGAGTTGTGATATATTTGTGTTTAATAGGATAATATTAAAATATAAAGAATAACAAAAATGAAGAATTCAAAGAAACATGTAGACTAATATTGAGTGAAAATAGAACTGAAAGAGCCACATGTATAAGGTTCATGTTTACAAAGAAGTAAATGAAGGCAGTAAGTCAGTAATGCAAGTGGATGCTGTTTGTAACACATTAAGTTAATGTACATACCTTTCTTTTCTTTGAAAGTATTAGTCTAGATCTGTGGAGGATGCCCAGGTGAGCAAACTGACCAATGCAAGTCAATACTTCCTCTACTAATTGTAGTCTTAAGAAAGTGGCTGAGGGAACAGAGAAGATGAGAAATCTACCTAGGCTTATTTGTCAGAAGCAAGGCTCAAACTCAGGTCTTCCACACTACAAGGCCAGTTTTCTATCTGCTAGAATACACTTCCTCTCCCTTTTCCTTCCTCTGACTTTCCCTCTTTCCTCTCCCCTTCTTTCTTCTCCTCTTCTTTCCTCTCTCCATCTCTGTGCTTTTTAGGAGAAATTTTATATATAGTGCTTTCTTCTGTGATCCATCTGAGGAAGCAATGAATCTGTGTAACAAGCAATAGCTATATCTTTGACTAAATTATGTTGTCTAAGTGATTTCCTCAGATGTACCTTAGATGTCAGAGGTTGTAGCCCCTAGTGATCAGAGGGTCACAGATCTATGTCAATTTATAATACAAAAAAGGTGGATATCAGCTGATAAGAACTGTCCTGCCTCCAAAGCTCACAAATTCTCCTATATACATTCACATATGTATTCTTCTTTGTATATTCATGTGTTTGTTGGTTGGTGATGAACTTTACTATTAAAAAGAACATTTTAAAAATGAAGACTTCAGAAAGATCATCTCCATTATAACAATTCTGCTGCAAAGCACCTGCGTGTTCATACTTTTTCAGTCCCGATGTTTCTAACAGCTGCTTCTGCACCTTGGATTTCTAGAATATGAATGGCTTTCACCATATGTATAGCATTCTGCTTTTAGAAGTCTCTGTATCTGAGAAGAGGGAGGTTTCCCTCAATGTACCACTGACAGAGACAAATTGTTTCAGAAAGAATCCATCACTTTTTCATGGAGCAGTGGGTTATGACAGTCACCCCTGAGTCTTAAAGCATATGTATTTCAGTGTGAAGTAAGAAAGACTGACAAACAATAAGGTAGTCTATGCTTTCTTACCTGTGACCTCAATTGTTCATCAGAGCTTCTAACAATGTACTAGAGGGCTTTCCATTTAAAATGAAAAATTCCAAGGGTACTACCCTAATGCTTGGGATGCCTATAGCTTATCCCCTACTCTTGCTACATGACCAACCCACATTTTCTGATCATACATTTCATTTCTTTTTTTGAAACCCTTACCTTCTGTCTTAGAATTGATCTAAGTATCAGTTTCAAGGCAGAAAAATGGCAAGAGTGAAGCAACTGGAGATAAGTGACTTGCCTAGGCTCACACAGCTAGAAGTGTCAGAAATCACATTTGAACCCAGGACCTCTCATCACCAAGTCTGGCTCTCTATGCATTGAGCCACCTAGCTGCCTCCTGATCATATATTTGGGAAAAGATACCTTTTATGCTACTTTTTGCTCCTAAGTCATTGTTGACCTTACATTGCAGCCTACTTATAGCTGTCATATTTCCCCTCTTCATTTAGATTGCTTTGCATCTGTCACACTTTTATTTTTTTCTTTTCCCACCCAGCTGCCCTCCTTTGGGCTTCTCCATCATACCACCAGAAACATGCATCAACTTTGGTATTCACACTTCATCAGTAGTCTCTAAATGGAAGTGGGTTTCAGAGCTTCTCTTGAAACCTACAGTTCCCACCCACCTACACTTCTTTGAACTTCTCTATCAATCTTCCATGCTAGGAATCTTCCCTCCGCCTTGTGCCAGGGATTGTACTAAATGCTGTATAAGAAGCAAAAGAAAGTCCCTGCTCTCAAGGAGCTCATAATCTAATGGAAGAAACAATAAGGAAATAAATACATACAAACAACTTATATATATGGGGAAAAATAGGAAACAATCACAGATAGAAGGCATTAGATTAAAAGGGGTTGGGAAAGGCTAAAAAAATCAGGGAGGTCAGTAGGCAGAGATTAAACATTAATAAATGTTATTGACTGATTGTTTCCCCACTATCAAAATCCTGATTTTTTTTTGGATATTGTGGTTTTCCATGAATCATGGCTATACAGCAATAGCAGAAATAAGTATTATTGGAGTTAAAAATATAGCTTTTTGTGCTTGGAAGCAGCTTGAATTTGTTGAAATAAGCTTGTAATTCCCCATTTGCAGTAGATCCTCTACTCTTCCTCCTATTCAGTTTTGGGCCCAGTTCATTGTGTATCCCCAACCCATCTTTTGTAATCATGTGTTTCTGAGAGCATACCTTCTATACCACTTCTATAACACATTGTTGGCCATCCATTATAGCCTATTTATGAACATCATATTTTCCTGTCATTCACAATATTAATTTCATTGGGGATTGTGATTTTTAGTGAAAACTGAAGTGTTTTTCCCAGAGTTTGAAGAGATTTTTGACAGAATAAGGTCTTTGAGGCCCAGGTAATTCTGTACCAGAAAAAATAGAGTCCAGAGAGCCATTCAAAATTACATCACTAAATTGCCCTTATTAGTAGTAGTCTTGAAGACTGGATCCAAGAAATTGTCAGAATAGAGGTTTCTCTAGCTTTGTAGGGCAGAATTCACTATAAACCTGGTTTCTGGACAACAAAATTAGAATCTAGGTAATCCGGGGCATGATGAAGAAGACTTTGACTAGAAGGAGCAAATTTTTTCCCTGTATAAAGAGTAAAAAGGGGTTTTGATTGGATTCATACAGAAAGCTAAGGTGAGACTGAGCTTAGATTCTAGGTCTTTGACTCCATATCTAGTATTCATTTCATATTTACCTTTATGAGTCTTAAAATAACTTCTTTTTTAATAGATGGCTAGACTCAGAGTAGAGCAGAATTAGAGTGAAAGAAATTTGCCAGTCTTTCTTGACATTTTTGTGGACTAGATGAATAAATTTAAGGACGATTAGAGCACATTTGGTTGGATTCAAAACTTATTGTTCAAATTTATCTCAGTGAGGCATTGAAATAAGACATTAGGGAAGAGAAGAGACAAATCTGTATTAGAAAATTACATGCAGGTGTTAATGAGTTCCAGGTTAAGTTGGCGGCAGAGTAAAAAGAAGCTGCTTAACCTCTCCTAACCGAAACATATAGGACTCCTCAAGAAGATATAAAAACAAATCCAGAGGAAGGAAGGGACCCCACAACAGGGCAAAGCATTGAAGGTACGTGGAATCAGGGCATTTCCATGCTATAAAGAGGTGAAACCGCTCTCACTAAAACGTGAGCTGAGCAACCACCCCACCCCACACACACCACCTACAGGGCCAAAGCCAGCACAAAAGAGTTTGAGCAAGCTTGGGGCACCCTTTAAGTCCTTGGCAGCTGCCTGGGACCACCAGGGCCTGCTCCTGAGAGCAACAAGGCTTAAGACCCCAAGAGGCTAAAGAATGCATGGACTTTGAACACAGACCCTGAGCGCAGGTGCGGACGCAAGTGTGGACGTGGATCCTGAGTGTTTATCATATTTATGGGAAAAAAGGTAACTAGAATGTCAAATGTAAGAGTCAGAATTCAAATTCGTGCTGATATACTGGGACAGTTTTTAAAAAAGATAAAATTTTACCAAGAAAAAAGATCACCAAGTTCCCTTCAAAATTAATTAGTGAGTTCCACTTCCAATCCTCATTCTAATAATAAAGTTCTCCATCTTCAATAGGTTTAGGAAATCAACTGCTCAATTGTAGGATGGATGGAAGTCAACATGTTTTGATAAAAGTTTATCTGAAAAAGATCTGGGAACTGGGAAGAATGGAGAAAGCTTATGGAGCTTTAGGCAAGGAAGAAAGGATGGAAAAGTTAAAAGTCTTTTTTCCAATCCTCATTTAGCCTAACCCAAACAAGTGCCTAGCATGAAGGCATAGATGAAGGATATAGATTATCTTGTGGGAAAAAGTAGATGCTCTGTCCTCAGAATCAATTCCAAAATGCCTAGTGAGCCATCCAGGGTTTTAATTGGTCTGAGATGCCTCACTTTTTCACAATAACTGAAAGATTGATAAAGGTAGCTCTGTCAGTCTCACACTATGGACCCTGGACCCATATTATATTTTAAATGTGGTAAAGTTATCACCTAGCCCACTGTATGGAGAAAAGTTGAAGTGTAACTATGACTGCACCCAATTATGTTCACTGGACTATCTATAATACAATAGAAAAACTATAACAGCTGTAGTTGCTAGGATGAATTGGTGACTAATTAGGCAATGGCCAATCATTTGCTTGCTTCTAGGGATATATATGAAGACAGGGATATTCATATGCCTTTGGTGGTGATTTTCTCTCTGGATTTTTCCCATTGAGTAGTAACTCACCTTTCCACTGAGGGCACAGGAAAATGGCAAATGCCTACCTCAGTGTCAGGCCAGCCAAATATATCCCAGTCACTGTTACTGATTAGCATAGGGAAACACAGGTCAAAAATATAATCTTTTCCTTAGGAGATGTAAGATGAATTGATAACCCTTTTCTATCTCTTATCTCTTTGCCAGAAATTGATCTTTGGCAAAAGATTACATCAATCTCTTCCTCTTTTCATCTTCTTCCTTGAGGATGCTATAACTCATCACTCTAAATATTGTGTTTGAATAGTAATACACATAGTTTAGACATGGGGATAGCTAACAGTTTTATCACAAAGCAACATTTTAAACATACTCTGGATAAATAAACTTTTAAGAAGTAAAGCCTCCTTTGTTCTGGAGAGGAAGGGAGGGTGGTGATCTGTTATAATCAGGTACCAGACTTAGTCTATTGAGGGAGAAAAAGAAAGGGAATGGAACAAAGAAACAAGAAATTATAGAGTTCTATCTACTGCCCAAGTGGATTTCAGCAGCAAAGGATCCAGTGCTCTCATTGGACATGATTCACTGCTGTTACTTTGGTGCTGTAGTACAGTGCTGGTGGCAGCCTCTCTGCTACATCTGCATCTGAATCTGCAGCATTTTCTCCATAGATAATTTCTACTTCTCATACTCCTATGTGGTTTTTCTACTTCTCTTTTTCCTAAGATCTAACGTGGAGAGTAAGATGATCTCTTCAGGCAAAGTAAGGCCCTCTGAAGGCCCAAGGTCAATGCAAAATGCCCCAAAGTATAAAAAAGGGGGGATACTGAAATATTTTGCCTCAAGCTTGCCCACATCCATCTCTAGTATTCAATTTCTTATGGAAAAACTGAAAGTACAACCATACAGTAATACAGTAACAAAACTAGACCTTACAGGTACCAATATGAAATAGCTCTTTTACATAAATTATTTAGTTAAACTTTCTGGTTTAAGCAAGATGTATCAGAATTATTTAAGCCTTTTGAGTGTTTTCTGGGCTTGAATTCAAATTATGGAATGAAAGATTTAGCTAAACAGTTTAGCTGAATAGAGACAGTAAATATTGTTTCAAAAATAATGCAGAGATCTGAGACCAATCCTCTTCAGATGGAGCAAGTATATAGATATTTTTTCTGCCCCTTTTTATAATAACTACACTATTTTCATCATGCTGATATCAAAGGTAAAAGTGGAAAAAAAACCAAAATGGTAGCCACAAGTGATATAAAAAATTCTATATTTAATTGACTCTTTAAACAATTGGAAAAGATTGAATAGTGAGTCTCAGAAAACTCTGCAATTCACTTTCTCTACCAATCAAAAGACAAAAGACTGTAATTGAAACATTCAAAGAACAAAATAGAGAATAGTCACCACATAAGCAATGGTTCAATATTTGATTTCAACTATTTAAAATAAAGATTTCAAATATGATTATGAAGAATGAAAAAGAAAAAAATTAAGAACATATTCCTAAAACATTAAATGAGGGATTTCTGCTTCTAGGCTGGTTTTCAGAGCTAAGGTGTGATCCATCTATCTTTAAAGAAATTGTGGCATTTAACTTAGATTTTTTGTGCAAAGTTTCTAATTCCGTGGACTTCAGGATATGAATTGTGTTCTCTTTCCTAAATACTAATAAAAATATCATATCAAAGAAAAATACTTCACTTACACTTTTAGCCTCCAAATTCTAGTATGGTTATTTTAAGGAGGATTCACATCTAAGGCAACTGGACTTGTCTCATTACGTTGGAAGCAAGTTAAACAGAATCAGCCATGCTGTTAATTTTGTATAGCATAAGCCTCAGCTTTCCTATTAGGGGTATGTGTTTTCATCCAAAGGAGAATATCTCCCAAAAAATAAAATTGGAATTCAGGAAACTTGGTACTTTTAGAAATGATGTAAACATCCATGGGTCATTTTAAAGCAATACAGGCAATTCAAGAAGCATTTATCAAGCCTTACTATGTGCCAGAGTTTATGCAACATTTGGGGGACACAAATACAAGCAAAAAGACAGTCTTTGCCCTCAAGGAGATTTCATTCTAATGAGGAAGATAATACATAAAAGCAATCCAAAATGTGGGGAAGGGGGATAGTGGGAAGGTATTTTCAAGGTGAGGGAAGAGATGGTGGCAAGATCTAGACTGAAGTTTGGCTAGTATATGCCCTTCCTCAAAATGGAAAAGGAGTATGAGAGTGGAATGGGAGGAAGGAAGGTACATTCTACAGGGTGGCAAAATATAGTAACTAAAGAATGGCCAATCTAGTCCCTTCTTTAAAATATAGGTTCTAGAAAAAAACACCAGTGAGAGAAGGGTGTAGTATTACCAAGTCAGAATCCATTTATTAAGTTCCTACCATGTCCCTCATACTCTGCTAAATGCTTGGAATATAAATGGTGTTATTGGCCATTTGCTTTCAGAAAGGATCTATTTCATGATGGGCTATTGTCATGGCTTGCTTATGAATTGGATTAAAGTGAGGCAGAACTGCATAAAGTCATCATCCTCACTCTTTTCCAGAGTCCTCAAGGTCCAGTGGCAGGACAAAAGTCAGGATGACTGGTATTGACTCAGATGTAGTAGAAGACTTTGGGGTCTTTAATGTTTGACTGAGTTCTAAGTATTCCATAGTACCTGCTTCAGCTGCCTCATGGCCATAGAAATACTGTAGGATCCATTTTAGGTGGACTCAACACAAGCAAATAGAAAAAAAAATAAAGGGGGGAAATACATAAAATAAAAAATTTTAATTATATGAAAATTGTTCACACTATTTTCCCAAGCAGCATAAAGTCTCACTGCAGTTCAGTCATACTTATTCTTGCTCTGAGAAGCCTTAGTTTGAATTATTGCATTCTTTTACACCAAATTTTAGCTCCCACATTATTGTCTGGAATTCTTGCTTGTGACACGTGTCCATGTCAGAGCAGTGCTTCTCTTTGTTTTCATTAAAGCTATTTAGTTATTGATAATGGCCCCAAAGTACAAAAGTAATGATGCTGATAGCTCTGATTAGCCTAAGAAAAGTCATAAAGTACCTCAGTGTGTTCTTATAAGATATTAAATAATGAAGTTCACCATTATGTGGATTTTCAGCTTATGTGAAGAGTCTTAGAACATAGTAGACACATAAAATGAATTCCTACTGTAAATTGTTCTCATCCACCCATTGGAAGTCCTCCTATGCTCGGGGTAGACATCCCTCTAACTCACTGATGGATAAGAGGCCTGTCAGTTACCTTCAACCCAGTTTAACTCAACTGCTGAGATGGTTTTACTGGAGTGTGGTCATTCTACGAGCTATAGATTCTTGGAGCCAAAGGTGAGAGTTGAGTGAAAGGAAGAAACCATAAACAGGGCTCAGAAAGCCCTCACACCAGAGGTATTAGTCTTCCCTAAACACTCCATATCCCCAACTCCTCCCTGAAGACCTCATACACCACCAATAATTTGGTTGAAAGAGCAATGGATTTGGAGTCACGGGACATGAGTTCAAATCCTAGCTATTCCAGGTGACCTTGGTCAAATCACTTCCTTTTATTTGGGAATGTAAAATGTAACCAAAAAGAAATGTAGGGGCAGCTGGGTAGCTCAGTGGAGTGAGAGTCAGGCCTAGAGACAGGAGGTCCTAGGTTCAAACCCGGCCTCAGCCACTTCCCAGCTGTGTGACCCTGGGCAAGTCACTTGACCCCCATTGCCGACCCTTACCAGTCTTCCACCTATGAGACAATACACCGAAGTACAAGGGTTTAAAAAAAAATTAAAAAAAAAAAAGAAATGTAGTCTTTGTCCTTAAAGAACTTATATTGTAATGGGAAAAGACAACACATAAAAAGGATCTAAAGTGGTGAGGGGGGCTGATAAAATGGTACCTGCATGGATGTATAGTGGGAAAGTTTGGAGAGAAAAGTTGAGTGAGTCTAGTCCCTTCCTCATAATGGAGGTTCCAAGATGAACCATGAAGGGGGACATAGGAGTAGAGGGAGAAGACAGCTAAGCATGGCTGGTCTGCATTTTCATTAGAAATAAATTTCTTATCTTTTTGATGCATTTTAAACCCTTTTTTCAGTCTTTTAAAATTATAGAATCATTTAGTTAAAGTGAAGGTCACTGTGTGATCTTGAGATGATGAATTTTATTTTTGTATTCACAGAAAAATCTGGTGATTTTAATCAACAACAAACTCAGTATGAGCAAACAGTATAATGTGGCTATTCAAAAAGCTAATGTGCTCTTTGGCTGTGTTTTGCTTCTGAAAAATGTAGATTAAAATCTGTTAAATGTAGATTAAAAATAGATGAAGGGATGCAATATTCCCACTGTATTTGGTAGTGTTTAACCCACTTCTAGAATATTCTGTTCAGTTCTGGGTATGATATTATAAAAGGAACAGTGATAGAAAATAGTATAGTATCATTTTGGTGTAGTAGGAATAAGTTGGAATCAGAAGACTAAGGTTTACATCTAGGTTGTAACACCTAAGTGAATGTGTAAAGTCATTTAACCTACCCCTAACTTTTGTTTCCTCATCTATAAAATGAAAGAGTAGCATCAGATGACATCCCTCTTCCCTTCCATATCCAAAACTATGATTTGGTGTCCAAGGAAATGGATTTGGCCTCAGACACTTCCTAGCTGTATGACCCTGGGCAAGTCACTTAACCCCCATTACCTAGCCTATACTGTTCTTCTACCTTGAAATCAACATACAGTATTGATTCTAAAATAGAAGAGTGGGGCTTTGTGAAAGAGAGAGTGAGAAAGAGAGAGATGAGGGAAGGAGGAGGGAGGAAGGGAGGAAGGGAGAAAGGGAAAAAAGGAGGAAGGGAGAGAGGGAAGTAAAGAGGGAGGCAGGAAAGGAGGGAGGAAGGGAGGAAGAAAGGGAAGGAGGAAGGAAGGGAAGGAAAGAGGGAGGCAGGAAAGGAGAGAGGAAGGGAGGGAGAAAGAAGAAAGAAAGAAAGAAAGAAAGAAAGAAAGAAAGAAAGAAAGAAAGAAAGAAAGAAAGAAAGAAAGGGAGGGAGGGAGGGAGGGAGGAAGGAAGGAAGGGAGGGAGGAAGGAAGGAAGGAAGGAAAGAAGGAAGGAAGGAAGGAAGGAAGGAAGGAAGGAAAGAA
Organism: Gracilinanus agilis; assembly: GCF_016433145.1. Lineage (NCBI taxonomy): Eukaryota > Metazoa > Chordata > Mammalia > Didelphimorphia > Didelphidae > Gracilinanus > Gracilinanus agilis. Next base: position 402,916,825 of record NC_058132.1, read on the forward strand.
GAGAAAGATGTCTATTCAGGAGAGAAGATCATATAGAGAGTATAGTTTTCTTCAAATATTCCAGGGGCTATCATTTGGAAACCGGTGTGAAATCCTTTTACAGGGCTCCAGATGATAGGATTAAGAGCAGTGGGTAGAAGTTGACTCAGTATAAGGGCAGAGTGTGGAAACTTTCTAAAAATTGGAGGTATCCATCTATCATTGAGTTTCCTTGTCCTCTCTGAGTAGGAGCAGAGGTTGGGTGGCTGCCTCTCAGTGATATTGCAGAAGAAATCCCCATAATCAGAGGGCAACTTGACTGAATGAACTCAGAGTTTACTTACAATTCTAAAGCTCTTTCTTTCTTTTCCTTCTTACCTGGCCAGTGTCAAGACAGGTGAGAGAGTACAGTAATGAAGATTAAGGGGTGCAGTAGCTTTAAAACTGTCAGTGGGATGCTTTTCTCTTTTCTACTTATTCCCCCTAGGACCAGAAAGCAGGGTTCACATCTCTCCTTGAGGCAAGGCTACACAGGGCTTAGTGTTTATTGTTCTTTTCATATCCAAGGCTTTCCAGGGAAAACTAAGAGCTGCAGTAATTTGAAAAGAATGACTCTGACATTATCTGACCTTTAGGCATACCAATACTTATTTCAAATAAGCTGAAGGGCCTCTGACAAGATTTTTCCTCTGAAAACCCCATAAAAAACAAACAAATAAAAACCCCAGGCTCTGTATAAAATGTAAAATGTGGTAGCAATGGATTATAGGAAGAATTAAGGCTAAGAAAAAGAAATGCTATAAGGTGTGGATGGCAGCAGTTTTGTTTTAAAACTAGCTGCTGGGGACATGAGATGATTTATGTGTATGATATTGTGGTTGTATTTAAATGCCATGGCTGGACTGGTTATGATGAAAACTTTATTGCAAAACGGGAGGCCAAGGCTGAGTCTTGCCAGTCAGGAGACTCCATACAGGCTAGAGGTCAAGGTGGCACCTCAGCTGTAGACATCCTGTTTCAATAGGTATGTTGCATCATATTTAACTTCTTTCTTTTAATAACTGAAATATAGAGAAGAGGTCTCTCCTCTTTTTCACCTTTCTTTCCTCAAGTACTACAGGATATTTGAAACAGACTTTGGAATTTTTCATCTAGTCCAACTCTTTCATTTTAAAGATGAAAAACCAAGGCCAGGAGTGAGGAAGTGATTTGCCTGGTGTCACACAGGTTAGCATTCACTTATTTGAAATAAGGTCCAAAGCCAAGGCTCTTTCCACTATACCAAGAGTTGTTTCTTTTTATTTACAAGCTTGTATTTCATCAGAGCCACTGTATATATATATATCTATATGGCATCTTGGACAGCGTGGAGAGAAAGGATTCTTGGGGGACTCATTGATTCAGTGATAAAGTGGAGAGAATACTGGGCATGGAATCAGGAAGGTCTGAATTCAAAGTCATGTAACCTCAGTTCGCCTCAGTTTTCTCAACTGTAAAATGGAGATACTATCTCCAGAATTGTTGTGAGGATCAAATAAGATATTTGTCAAGTGTCTGGCACACAGCAGGCAGTATAGAAATGCTAATTATTATTATCATATTGATAACAGAATAATGATATTGATTTTGCATAAAAAGGGGATGGATTTATTTTGCTAGAAATAAAAGTTAGAGAAAAAATAATGAGAAAGCAATCAAACTGGCTTTGAGGTGGAACAATATTAATAAGAAAAAAAAGTCTTGATGATAATAGTAGGAGGAATCACAATAGCCCCTGCCTTGCCAACTTAACAAAAGATGTGTGTATGCTGGTAAGGAGTGCTCCTAGGGGTAGAGGTTCAAAGAGAAGAGAGGTATGTGGGTGTGTTGTTAAGGAGAAAAAGGAAAAGGATAATGAATATGTGGGCATTTAATCTATTCCACATAAAATATGCCATTAGAGGAACAATTTCAAATACTTCCCTTTCCAAGCTGAGGCTAGAGGGAGCATTGTTTTATTTAATGCATTTAAAAGAAGAAAGGAAAAATAGAGACTCAGAAAATTAAAACAGAGGAAGTAATAGGTTTGCTGTTGTCAGGAAACCAAACCAAATCAACATCCTGATGTAATATCATCAGGATAAAGGGATATTCTTAACACTTTTTCCAAGAGTAACTTTTCCAACTCCTAAACATGCTGGTGAATGCTTCTAAACTGACAGATTTCCCCTGTGCTTTTAGACTTTCTGGTTCAAAACCTCATTGATGAGACATTCTCTTCTTCTTATCCCTCAGAGAAAGATCCTATAAATTCTCAACAACAAAGACTTTTTTCCTTTGGAAGCCAAAGAACTGAAGAAGCACCAAGACATTAGTCATCTAGGAGGGAGGTAAAGGTAGCTCTTATCAATTAATAATTAATATGCTGTTGGGGCAGCTCAATGACTCAGTGGATGGACAACTAGTCCTGAAGATGAGAAGTTCTGGGTTCATATCTAACCTCAGGCATATCCTATGTGACCCTGGACAAAGCCTTTAACCCCCATTGCTTAGCTCTTTCCTTCTTGAATATTGATTTTTTATCTCTGTAGTATCTTAGCTCTCTGCCATAAAACCAATATAGCATAGATCTTATTATGGAAAGTAAGGGTTTCTCAAAAACATTAAATAATTAATTAATATGTGAGGAACTAGAGCAACTAGGTCTCACTTCAAATCCAGCCTCAGACGCTTGCTGACTGTGTGACCCTGGGCAAGTCATTTAATCTTTTTTGCCTCAGTTTCCTCATCTGTAAAATGATCTGGGAAATGAAATGGCAAACTACTACAGCATCTTTGTCAAGAAAACCATTAATGGGGTGACAAAGAGTTGGATATAACCAAACAGTTTTCTGGAGATGATGTTAAAGTAAAGAGGAATTTGAGTCAGATATATTAATTAGGAGTCCATTGCAAAACTTCAGGTGAGAGGTGATGAGGGCCTGAACTAAAGTATTGGTTTTATGAGTATGGAGAAAAGATTAAAAGTGAGAGATGTTATAAAGATAAAAATATTAAGATTTAAAAATAAATAAGTGGTGTGAAAAAGTGAGGAGTGGAATTGTGAAACTGGGAGACCAGAATGATGTGGTGTTCTCTATAACAAGTAGGGAAGGTTAGAAGAAGTTAGATTTGGGAATGAAGATAATGAGTTTAATTTTTAGGTATATTGAGAATGAGTTGTCTCAAAGTCATCCAGTTTGAAATATCCATTAGGCAGTTGATAATGCAGAATCGAGCCTCTGGAGAGAGACTGAGTCTTGATATACAGATCAATGAATGATCTGTATGAGAATAATAATTACATTCATGAGATCTGATAAGTTCACTAAATGAGAGGATAGAAAAATTTAATAATAGGGACCTACAATATTATTCTATTCCTTCCTGTGTTTTCTTGTGGGAGCAGAATAGTCTTGCTTTATTTGAATTTTCTTTTCTTTGTACTGGAAGTTCATTCTTCTAATTACTTGCTGATTGTTGTTCCTGGACTGAATGTTAAATGTAACCACTATTTGTCTTGAAGTTTGTAGCTTTATATTTTTTTTCTGGAGATGATTTATTCATTCTTTCAATTTTCTGTATTCAGAAGTTATGGGTAATTTTCTGTATTCAGAAGTTATGGGTAATTCTCTATTTCCAGAATTATGGTGGTAAGGTTTTTTGTCCTGTTATATTCTTCTGGGAGACTTATGATAACTTAGGTTGACTCTATGCATCCTCTAATTGCAATCAAAAGGTTTTGCTTGCATAGTGAACACATTTCTCCTTAATGTCATTGGGTTATGCTTTTCTTCTTTCAATTGTTCTTTCCTTCTGAATATTTGTATTCCTTTTTGTAGTTGTTGTTTCTTTTTTTTCCTTTGGTGAGGCTTGCTATCATAGATCCCAGTTTTTCTACTCTACCTAATTAGACGGTATCTGAGGGCTCACCGAATTCTAATTTCTTGGGATACTCTTGACTTGTGCATACCCATATATTACAAACTCTATGGCATATATTTGCAGTTTCAGCTCTCAACAATTTGATTCTTCTAAAACCTGTCCCTGCAATAAAGGCACTATACCCTTCAGGGGCATATGATGGTCTGATTGAATGTACTTAGAGGGGAAAGTAAGATTTCCCTGAGGTTACGATGACACACACTTGCTACTTATAATCTAAACATATTTTCCAAATCAAAACACATGATAGATGATTTGGCAAATGATATTCCTTTACAAAATCTTGTTAAAAATATTTTTTGTAATTACAACTGTCTATAAATCTAGGACACAAGTTTGGAAAGCTTCTGGCAAAGTAACCATCAGTTCCAAACAACTAAAACATACTTCTTTGTAAAATATCTAGAACTTGATTATTTGTTGGAATAATGAAATCACCAAGTTTTACAACCAAAAGAGGAATGTATTAAAACAAATAGAATTCCTAAGGCATATGCTGTCTTCACTTACTATATTTTAGTTATTTCTAAAACAGCATAAATTAATCCTTACAACTCACCCCCAATTTTTTTCTTTTCATCATAATCATTTCCAAATAGCCTATCCTCCTCTGTTTCTCACAAGGATTATTCTATGGCATTCAATTCACATCCTGGCATGGTCATAAGAAAGATTGGCTTTTCTTTCCTTGGCAAGACAACTCTATCTTCCCAATGTTTTTATTTCTGATTTAGCCCCTGTATTTGCTGGATAGGTTCTTTTCCTGATCCCTACCCTCTGAGAAACCTGAAGAACATAAAAATAAACAAAGTCTAAATCTGAATATCCCTTCTCTTCTGGAAACGCCAAACCACACCATGTGATTCTTTCTGCTCCAAAGAGACTTCCTTATATTACAGTTAACTTTTTCAGTATTTCTGTTTCCTTTTGATAAAGAACTATAACTATCCTTACAATCTGGTGTTTGGCTTAAATTACATATGTAGCATATGCTTCCACCCACTTCACCCCACCCCCATTTGAACTGGCATGCTAGGTCTTCAGAGAACAGTTGCTACTTCTCCTGTCAGAGCTCTAGTGATAATCCTGAGAGGTTGGGGAAGTGTTTATTATACAGATTATAAGTCCCTACCAGTGTGCTTCCTGATGGTTATCATCAATATCAATTAGTCAACCAGAATTAATTAACTCTTAGAAATTAGTGTCAAAAAAATTAAAAAAAAAAAGAAATTAGTATCTATTTATGTAGTTTAATAAAAAACAGTTGTGGGATAAAATACTCCCTCCCCCAGAAAGATTCAGCAAAGAATTCTCCCACAAGTACATACAGAGACCAGAGAAAAGTGGGCTCTACCTTAGAACATATACATTGGAGGAGGGAGGAAGAGTATGCAGAGCTTCTGTGAATCCTTTTGCTAGAATCCTCAAGATCTTGGCCTTAGATATGGTGAAGATTTTTCTGTGAAGGTCTTTGTAAAAAAATGTTTTTTGTTTTATTTTTTTAAATCTTCGAATCACTATCAGTTCCAAGACAGATGAGTGGTAAGGGCTAGGCAACTGCGGTTAAGTGACTTGCCTGGCTCACAGTTAGGAAGTGTCTGGGGCCAAATTTGAGCACAGGACCTCCTATTTCCAAGTTTAGTGCTCTATCTACTGAACTACCTGGATGCCCCTCTTCATAGAGTTTTTTTTTTTTTTAAACCCTTGTACTTCGGTGTATTGTCTCATAGGTGGAAGATTGGTAAGGGTGGGCAATGGGGGTCAAGTGACTTGCCCAGGGTCACACAGCTGGGAAGTGGCTGAGGCCGGCTTTGAACCTAGGACCTCCTGTCTCTAGGCCTGGCTCTCACTCCACTGAGCTACCCAGCTGCCCCCTCTTCATAGAGTTTTTTTTAAATTAAATATTATCTAAATTTAATGTAGTATTTGCATTAATTCTTTCCATTCATCAAGGAATCTTTTTTTTTTAAACCCTTGTACTTCGGTGTATTGTCTCATAGGTGGAAGAGTGGTAAGGGTGGGCAATGGGGGTCAAGTGACTTGCCCAGGGTCACACAGCTGGGAAGTGGCTGAGGCCGGGTTTGAACCTAGGACCTCCTGTCTCTAGGCCTGACTCTCACTCCACTGAGCTACCCAGCTGCCCCCCTCTTCATAGAGTTTTAAACTGCCTTTCTTCATTATATCCCATCTATCCTTGGATCCCTATACCATAATGGTTCCCAGTCTCTTTTGTCCACAGAGACCTAGCTAGACCAAATCCGCTGGTCCTTTGAAGTTCACAAGATCCTTTTCTGGACAAAGGGGAGGAATTAGACTAAGACAGAATCTTAGCTTTCTCTTCCCTCCCTCAAAGCAACTCCTTTTCTGGAGTTTGCTTTGGAAATTTCCATCAGTTTGCCTCAGTTTCCTCATCTATACAATATGTTGAAAAAGGAAATGACAAATCACTGCAGTAACTTTGCCAAAAACACCCAAATGGAGTCATGAAGAGTTGAGCATGTCTGAAATGACTCAATAGCAAAAACAATTCTTAAGGATAAGAGTTAATAGGTAGCATTTATGTAGTGCTTTCAGGTTTGCAAAGTGCTTTACATCTCATTTGATTCTCACAACAACCTGGGAGATAGGTGATAATATTTTTCCTATTTTAGAGATGAGGAAACCATTTCTTTTTTTGGGGAGGGGGAAGATATTTTTATTTATTTATTTTTAAGACATTTATTAATATTTATTTTTTAGAAAAGTTAACTTGGTTACATAATTCATGCTCTTATTTTCCCCTTCACCCCTGAGCTCCCCCCCCTCCATGGCTAATGTGTATTTCCACTGGTTTTTTAAAACATTTATTAATATTTATTTTTTAGAAAAGTTAACATAGTTACATAATTCATGCTCTTACTTTCCCCTTCAACCCCCGAAATCCTCCCCATAGCTGATGCGTATTTCCACTGGTTTTAACATGTGTCATTGATCAAGATCTATTTCCAAATTGTTGATATTTGCACTGGTGTGGTAGTTTCAAGCCTACATCCCCAATCATGGCCACCTCAACCCATGTGTTCAAGCAGTGGTTTTTCTTCTGTTTCCGCTCCTGTAGTTCTTCCTCTGAATGTGCATAGCATTCTTTTCCATAAGTCCCTCAGAATTGTCCTGGGTCATTGCATTGCTGCTAGTACAAAAGTCCATTACATTCTATTTTATCACAGTGTATTGGTATATGTGTACAATGATCTAGCTCTGCTCCTTTCACTCGCATCAATTCCTGGAGGTCTTTCCAGCTCACATGGAATTCCTCCAATTTATTATTCCTTTGAGTACAATAGTATTCCATCACCTGCATATACCACAATTTGTTCAGCCATTCCCCATTTTCCAGTTTTTTGCCACCACAAAATGCGTGGCTATAAATATTTTCGTACAAGTCTGTTTATCTATGATCTCTTTGTGGTCTTTTGTTATTCCAGATGAACTTTGTTATAGTTTTTATAATTCAGTAAAGAAGTTTTTTGGTAGTTTGATTGGTATGGCACTAAATAGGTAAATTAATTTGGGTAGAATGGTCATTTTTATTAAGTTAGCTCATCCTACCCATGAGCAAGCAATATTTTTCCAATTGTTTAGATGTAGTTTTAATTGTTTGGAAAGTGTTTTGTAGTTGTTTTCGTATAATTCCTGTGTTTGTTTTGATAGATAGATTCCTAAGTATTTTATATTGGCTAGGGTGATTTTAAATGGTGTTTCTCTTTCTACCACTTGCTGCTGTGATATGTTGGAAATATATAGAAATGCTGATGATTTATGTGCATTTATTTTGTATCCTGCAACTTTGCTAAAGTTGTTGATTATTTCTACAAGCTTCTTAGTTGATTCTCTAGGATTTTTTTAAGTAGACCATCATATCATCTGCAAAGAGTGATAGCTTAGTCTCCTCATTGCCTATTTTGATACCTTCAATTTCTTTTTCTTCCCTAATTGCTACTGCTAGTGTGTCTAGTACCATGTTAAATAATAGAGGTGATAATGGGCATCCTTGTTTCACTCCTGATCTTATTGGAAAGGCTTCTAATTTATCCTCATTGCATATGATGCTTGTTGATGGTTTTAGGTATATACTGTTTATTATTTTTAGGAAAGGTCCTTCTATTCCTATACTTTCCAGGGATTTCAATAGGAATGGGTGCTGAATTTTGTCAAAGGCTTTTTCAGCATCTATTGAGATAATCATGTGATGTTTGTTTGTTAGACTGTTGATATGGTCAATTATGTGGATGGTTTTCCTAATGTTGAACCATCCTTGCATTCCTGGTATAAATCCCAGCTGATCATGGTGGATGATCCTCTTGATCACTTGCTGGAGTCTCTTTGCTAGTATTCTATTTAAGATTTTTGCATCTATATTCATTAGGGAGATTGGTCTGTAGTTTTCTTTCTCTGTTTTTGATCTACCTGGCTTTGGGATCAGTACCATGTTTGTGTCATAAAAGGAATTTGGTAGGACTCCTTCTTTAGTTTTCATGTAGGGAATTTTTAATTTGTTCGCTTTCTAATTTTTTCAGTTGCATGCCCAATTCATTAATCTCTGCTCTCCTTAATTTGTTAATATATGCACTCAAGGATATAAATTTCCCCCTGCGTACTACCTTGGCTGCATCCCACAGAGTTTGTTAGGATGTCTCAACACTGTCATTCTCTTCAATGAAATTCTTGATTATTTCTATGATTTCTTCTTTGACTAGCTGGTTTTGGAGAATCATATTATTCGATTTCCAATTAGTTTTTTTATTTGCCTGTCCAGGTACCCTTACTAATCATTATTTTTCTTGCATTATGATCTGAGAAGGTTACATTTATTATTTCTGCTCTTTTGCATTTGTTTGCAATGTTTCTATGCCCTATTACATGGTCAATCTTTGTGAATGTACCATGTGCAGCTGAAAAGAAGGTATAATCGTTTTTGTCTCTATTTAATTTTCTCCACATATCTATTAAATCAGGCAGCCTCCACACTAAAAGCCTGCAAGGCTTGGAATATTATATTCAGAAAGGCAAGAGAACTGGGTCTACAACCAAGGATCATCTATCCATCAAAACTAACAATATGCTTCCAGGGCAAAGTTTGGACATTCAACAAGATAGAAGATTACCAAGTATTTGCACAGAAAATACCAGGACTAAATGGAAAGTTTGATATACAACCACAAAAATTGAGAGAAACATGAAGAGGTAAATAAGAAACAGAGGGGAAAGAAAGAAAACTTGTATTTTTTAAGTTTGCCTCTTTAAGGGCTTCAATATGATCTAATTATTTGTATTCCTATGTGGAGAAATGTTATGTATAATTCTCTGTAAGGAACTCTATTCACTATAATAGTATTCACTATTATAGTAATTAGAAGAATAATTCATAGGGAGAGGTTTCAATACTAAATGGTCTAAGATGATATGGGGGTGGGAAAGAGGGGGGTGAATAGTAGAGGACCCCAAGAGAAACTTGAATGAATAAGAAAAATAAGATATTCTATTACACACAAATAGGACATGGGAAGGAGAAGGGATGAATACTATTATAAGAAGGAGAGGAAGAGAGCATTAAGAGGTAATATTTTGCTATTACTAATATTAGTTTTGCTGGCCACTAAAATCTTCACAACTTTTTCAAATGAATGACTGCCTATCCTTATCTTATTAATTTTTAATTAAATTAAATTATTAATTTAATCAATTTTAATTCTAACTTTAATTAATTTAACTAAATTTAATTTAATTAAACTAATTAATTTAATTAAACTAATTAATTAAATTAATTAAAATAAATTTAATAAATTTAATTTAATTAATTAAAAGATGATTAATAATCATCTTTTAGCCTATTGGGAATTTTTTATTTGATTTTGAGCCTGTCATCCAACATATTAGTTAATAATCTCAGTTTTGTATTATGTGTGTACTAAATAATAATGTCATTTATCCCTTTTTCCACAACAATTTTTTATTTAACCACCTCTATTCCAACACCTATATGTGTCTTCATAACAATAACATTAAAGATTGGATCAATTGATTTTCTAAAATTTAGGTAAACCACATCTGTTATATTCTCTTAATAGTTATTGATTTAAAATATTCATATATTCAAAGTCTACATTTGTTGATGCCTCTTTCTTTATTCTTCAGACCACTCCCCCATTCCTACTCATTAGAACACATTCTCTGTGTGTCTTCAGAATTTTCCCCTTGAAATCTTCCCTACTTTTCAGAGACAATTTCCCTGATAGAATTTTAGTCTTTGGTATCCCTACCTGTCCTTTATTTGAATACTTCAAAATTTGCCATTCCCAAATCTAGGTTTATGGAAGAATATGCTTGGCTTTCCCAGTCTCCTCTATTCCATGAGATTCTCATTATTTCTGCTCCATAAATGAGTTTCTCATTGTTTGTGAGAATCAGATCCAGAATAGATATTTGCCCCTTTGATTCCCCTAATTCTGGAAAGATAAATTATTATTAAGGCAAGTTAGGAAATCATTAGCTTTTCTGTTTTGGCCAGAGAGAGAGAGTAAAAAAGAGAGAAACAGAGAGAGAGTTCCAGCAGATGTTCTAATAATTGGAGTCCCCCATCACTACTATTTCATGCCTCTATGATAGACTGTAGTCTGATTCCTTTCTTTGTCCAGGTGGCCTGGGGCAATACTTCAATGAAAATATTGCCTCTGTTTCTACATCCACTAATTTTCAGGAAAATGTCCCCTAGCATGATTCTTTGTTTTGTTTTTGCTTTGGTACCTCCTGCCCTTAGCATAGCATCTGACACTTAGCTCTTAGTTGGGTTTTAGCAAATATTTATTCATTACTTGCTTTCTTGATTGATTGACTGACCACATTACATCCTTAAATTTCCATTTAGGATCTCTTGTTCATTGTGCTTGTTACCCATACTTGTGCATTTATGTACAGGAATCCGAATACATGGACTTTGCTGCTTATTTTTGTCTTTAGTTTTTTTCTCACCTAAATTTTTGGATGTTTCTCTTGTTCATTTTTCTTCCTAAATTTTGGTTACTCTATAATTTGGCTACTCCATATGACATTGACATATATGGATACATAAGGTTGTTTTCTTTCTTCCTTTTGCTTTAATACTCTTTTGATTATATTTGAAAACAACAACAAACAGGCTGGGGCAGCTAGATAGCACAGGGGATAGAAAGTCAAGCCTGGAGTCTTGAAGACCTGGCTCAAATCTGGCTTCAGATCCTTCCTAGCTATATGACTGTAGGCAAGTCATGTAACCCAGATTGCTTAGCCCTTGCCCCTCTTCTGTCTTAGAATTCATATTAAAACAGAAAGTGAATGCTTAAAACACACCTATATGAATGTGAATAAATTTGATGATGAATAGAAGCATGGTATAGTATATAAATGGCTGACCTAGAGGCCACAAAGAATTGGGTTCAAGATTTGCTTCTGCCATATACTGTTTGTGTGACCCTGGGTTAGTTACTTACCTTCTTCATTTTCCAGGACCTAGCCCACTCCATAAGAATGTAAGTTGCAGAGAAAGTGTTAACCTGCATAAGCAAAAGGAATTTTCTCACCTGGGAGTTACCTATAACAAAGAAATCATGGTAACCCGCAGGCAGTTTGGTGGAATAGTTACTAGAGCACCAGGGCTGTATTCAGGAAACCTAAGTTCAAATATAGTTTCAAATACTTACTAGCTGTGTGACCCTGGGTAAGTCACTTCACCTTGTTTACCTCATTTTCCTCGTCGGTGAAATAAGCTTGAGAAGGAAATGATAAACCACTCTAAGGGGATGGAGAAGCAAATCACTTTTCCAAGAAAGCCACAAAAGGGGTCACAAAGATTTGGAAACTCCTGAGTAACAAAATCTCAGCACTGTCCTTAATGATACCTCAGCTGCTAACCCACTTACCACATAATCAGATCACTGAAAACTGATGTGAAGTCATACCTTTGACATTATCTCAATGTGTGCCTTGAGTAAAGTTATTTAATCTCTCTGTTTTGGTTTTCCCAACTAACAAATGGGGGATGATATTAACCTCTCTGACTAGTATGCATTGAGGACAAATGAGATAATATGAGTGAGTGCTCTTTGGAAAGAAAAGTGCCATTAAAATGCAAGGTGCCATTAATTCTATCTCTTGAAAAAGGGATTCATAATGATACAAAATCAAATCTAATATTCTCAAAGTACTTTGCACAGCACTAACACCTGACATTTGTCCTTATCATATACAAAACATCTTTCTGATTTTGTTTATAACATTGGAAACTATAGAGCCTCTTAGCAGATGATAGTGATTTACATTGAAGCCATTAATCTCAATGTATGATTGTGCCTTGGAATCATTTTCCAAACTCACACTAAGTGTTTCAAGACAATAATCAAATGCAAAACTATCTGGAGTGCATATTGTATGTCGGTTTCTTTCAAATAGAGATGAATACTTTGCTAAACTATCCATTCCATAGTTTTTCCCATTTTTGACACCTAGTTATTATTGAAAAACTTAAAGATGCAAAAAATAAGAAAACAGGAGAACAAACTGTCATTATTTGTTGATGACATGATACATGACTTAGACTATTTAAAGGAATCATTAAAGAAACTAATTGAAATGAATAATAGCTTCAATAAAGTTGCAAGATGCAAAATAAGCCTGTATAAATCAATAGCTCTTAGCTCCAATTCTTAGCTAAGGAAGCTACGAATAATTGAATATCAATCAACAATATTGTAAAAGGCCTGCTATAGGTCACATACAATGGGCCCAAAGAGGCAAGGTGAAGGACTTATGACTACTTGGTTTCTACAACAAATTTCTGCAACAAGTTTCTACAACAAATTCGCAGTAAATTCATGTCCTGAGTAAAAAAGATCCAAGAAGGAAAAAAAATATCAGAAGAGAAACAACAATTACCATTCATGGCTATTGGTAGGACATACCTTAAAAAACAAGGAACATAGGCCATTACAAAATATAAAATTGAAAAACTTCACAAACAATGTTTATACATCTAAGGTAAAATGAGAAGTTGTCAACTAGAAAAAAATCTTTATATTAAATATCTTGGATGAGGGTCTGCTACCCAAGATACTTAGGAATGAAATTAGTGTTCTTGTTTAGTCATTTTTTAGTCATTTCTGACTCTTTGTGGCCACTTTTGGGGTTTTCTTGGCAAATAAGTACTATATAAATGCAACCTATTATTACTATTATTAAGAATTGTTGTTACTGTTGAGTTGTTTCAGTTGTATCCAACTCTTTGTGACTCCAGTTGAGGTTTTCTTGGCAAAGGTAATGGAGTAGTTTGCCATTTTCTTCTCCAGCTCATTTAATAGATGAGGAAACTGAGTTAAACAGGGTTAAGTGACTTGCCCAAGGTCACAAAGCCAATAACTATCTGAGGCTGGATTTTAACTCAGAAAGAGGAGTCTTCCTGGTACGAAGGAAACCAATATAAATATATAAAATGAAAAATCCATTCCCCACTAGATAAGTAGTCAAAGGATATGAAGAAACACTTCTTAAATTAAAAAAAGAAGGATTTCAAGGTATTAACTGTATGGAAAAAAATATTCCACAATAGGGAGTCTTAGGGAAAGATTCAAGCTATATGTTCAGGAAAGAAGAAAAAGAGAACAAAAATAGAAGTTACCTCTCCCATTAAAGATTACTGAGTAGGCTGTATTTACTAGGTTGCTAGCTAACCCTCTTTGAAGCAGCTCTTGCTTCAAAGTAGCTTCAAAGGTTTTCCGTTCAATTCCAAAGACTTTCATTTCTGAACACACACTGCCAGAAGTGGCCAGGAATGTCTCAGTTCAGCTCCTTGCATACTCCTTGGGATGTGATGTTACTTTGTGATAGAGAAGCCAATAGGTCCAAAGTTTCTTGTAATTTCTATTTTCAGCAACTAGTTTCTCCTTGCAAGTAACAATCTTATTTTAAAAAAATAATTCCTCTTGTAAAACAAAGTACAAATTTCTCAGATGCTCTGATTTTGTCAAAATTTCAGTAGATTAATGGATAGTTGAACTCCCACAACATTGCAAACTCATGTCTCCATGACAAATTTATGATCTGTTTCTAGAACTCCTCACCTAATTCCTTCCCCTGTTCAGGTGGTCTATAGTATATGACCATAACAATATCATTCCTTTTTCATCCTCCATTAATCTTCATTCAAATTCTCTCTCCCATGTTTCATTCCGAGTTGCTAGATTTCTTCACATTTCCTTAATGCAGAGTGCCATTCTACTGTCTATTTTATTTATTCTATTACTTTTGAATACACCTTCCTCAATCATATTCCAATCATATGTCTCATTCTATTATATCTCAGTGGTCACTAAAAAGGACAAATTTATTTCACTTCATTAAGATCTCTAATGCTCTCTATTTATTACTCATCCACTGTGCATTTGTGTATAGTCATATGAAACCATGGGTTTTATCACTGGCTCTCCTTCTGGATATTTTCTCTCATGAATCATTATTTCATCTGTTCTACTGTTCTCCCTACTGTATATGGCACTCATTACTCTCTATGCTACCAAGTTTGGCAGATCTAGATAAATCATTTTCTCTCCTTTTCAACTCACGTCCCTGCTGTTTGATTTGCAAAATTCTAAGTAATAATATTGAGAATTTATTTTTATATGCTTTATTAATACTTATGTAAGTACCCTGGAAATAGAAAGGCCCCAATTCCTGTATATCAGGGAGAATTACTGTATCTTCCTGTGTCTGGGATCTGAAATAGAGATTCCATACTGTTTACTTGTTTCTGCATTTTATTTGTTCCTAGGAATCCCAAAGAATATCTTTCCTATTCATAGGATTTAGTTAATAAATGACTGAGACAAGGATTCTTTTCTGGCATATGTACAAATCTTCCCCTGTCCACCTGTCAGTGTGAAGAAGAACTGAAGGTATAAAGGCCATTTTCTAATCCAATTCTAGATGTCTTCGGATGTTCAAGGGAGGGGCTGAATAAGGAGCTCCTAAAATTCTCTATTGAGCTGCCTGACCAAAATTTGGCATGTCTGGTCATTTGGTCAGGGGAGAGACATTGACTTCTATAACTTTATTTCTTATGATACTTGCCTACCCAATAAATGGATACAATCAATAAACTGATATTTATTACTCCCAAATCAGCCTCTTCAGATAATTTTAATAATAATACATATTTCTACTATCCTTTTCTAAGACCATCCATCATATTTTAAACCATGGTTAAGAAATCCAAATCTTAGGGAAATAAGGAAGTAATTTGAGAGCTGATGATTGTCAATTTGTAGTTTGTGAAATTAGTCTAAAATTAATAAACACAGGAACAGGGAAGGAGGGATGATCAAGGAATGAAATGTTCAGTTCAAATTATTGTTCAGTTAGACAATGAGTCGAACCAGCATTTGGACTGAGAGGTTGGTCCTTGTGATGGGTCTTTGGGATTAGAAAGCATTTGAAAGAATCATCTTGGTAACCTGAGTATCTTTATCATCTTCAGGTATCCTGGTCCCTGCACATATAAAAGGGTATAAATGAAGGTGAGTTCTCAGAGCCCTCAGGATTTCAGAGCTGATTGTGGTTCTTTATTCCCTGCCAAATGCATCATATGATGCACACAGGCTTCAAGGTTCTATCCTAGTTGCAGAATCACCCTATTTGGAATATAGTGTATAAGATGTAGAGGGAGGACTAGCACTTCTTGTGTAAAGGCTTGTTGAACCTTTTTCAGGATTGCTCATCTGCCTTTGGGGTACCCAACTCTCACCTGTGACTCCAACAGGCTAAAGCATGCAGTGACTACACTCCAGTAAAATTTTCTTGGCAGACAGTCTAAACCAGGTTGAGGGTAACCACAAGACCTTAAACCAAATTGTAATTTAGGAGGATGTTTACTTCAAGCATGTGAAGACTTCCCTGGCATAGTGGGTAGCTGGAAACAATTTGTTCTGTAGACTAGAAAGGCAACTGAAGCAGAGGCTGTGGAGCATCTATAACTTGGTCAAAATTTGAGGATGCCAAGACCATGCACCGCTGGCCATCCTGACTTTTGTCTTGCCACTGGACTTTGAAAACTCCAGAAGAGAGAGCAAATCTGAATACTTTGTTCAATTCTGCCTCACTCAAATCCAACTCTATGAGCAGCTCAAGACTTTATTCCATGATATCATTGGTCCTCTCAGAAAATGAAGGTCAAATGACATCTGAATCATGGGCACCTGAATACTTGCTGCTTTCTGTTTCAGAAGGAGAAAGCCTGGGGTTCTGAGTGACCTAGGGCATTTGATGGTGACATTCAAAGGAAAGAAAATAAAAATATAGCCTCTACCCTCAAGGACGTTACAATGTGGTTGAGGAAGGAACATGCTCACTAAAACAATTAGAAAGAAATTCAAGAAAGCAGATAATTAAATGCCTGGTTTCAATTTTACTTAATTCTAATAATACCCAGAGAAATCAGATCAGGAAGAGAGTAATCTGGATTGAATCAGTTAGGGAAATCTTCCTTAAATGGGTAGTCTTGGACTAGGCTTGGAAAATTGAATAGGATTTGGATTAGAGGTGAGAATGAGACATTCTGGGAGGAGGGAAGTTGGAGAAAACCGTGATAGTGATAATTCAGGACTTTAGAGATTATACTGTCCAAGCCTCTCATTTCGTAGATTAGAGAGCTGTGTCTCAGGTGAAATGATATTTCTGACGTCACACAGATAGTAAGTGTGAGATCAGGGAATGGAAACACTGGCTTCTGACTCCAAGTGCAGTAATTTATTTCCTCCACCACACTGCTATGATAACTTAGCCTTAGCTTTGATATATACTTCTCTTGATTACATTTCACAGTCTATCAACTTTGATAGGGGAGTAGTTTCACAGTCTTCTGATTCTTTGTTGTTGTTCAGCAATTTTGCAGTTGTATTCAATACTTCATGATCCCCTTTGAGGTTTTCTTGCCAAAAATATAGGAATAGTTTGCGATTTCCCTCTGCAGGCTATTTTACAATTGAGAAAACTGTGACAAACAGGGATGAGTGACTTGCCCAGGGTCACAACAGCTGTCTGAGTGTCTGAAGTTATATTTGAATTCAGAAAGATGGATTTTCCTGGCTCCAGGCCAATTATTATCCTGTCTCTAGGACTTTTATAGTATATCTTTATATGAACAAAGGCATGATCATGGCATGTAGGAGGGCCAGATGACTTGCTTGACTGGTACAAAGGGGATATCCTATGAAGTAGTAAGAAACAAATGTACTTCTCAACTTTTAATTCTAGTGCCTTCCCTCTCTTCACTTTTTTCTGGATCCCTGTTTGTAAATCCTCGTTTGCTTGTTGTCTTCCCTACTAGATTGTGAGCTCCTATAGGCCAGGGATTGTCTTTTACCTCTTTTTGTACCTCCAATGCTTAGCACAGTACTTGTCAACTACAGTTACAGACCCTAAATAAATGTTTATTGATTAACTACTCTGAAGCTTCCTGAGAAGTCATATGACATAATTAAAGTATATTTTATTCAGTTAAAAATTCAGATGAATAGACATTTTCCTTATTTATTTTGCCAGAATATATATCATGTAGCAAAGACCCATATGCTTCATAGGTGTGTCTATATTGACATTAACTCCACTCATTTCCACTATACATTTTTGTCATGTCACTCCACTAATTAATTTGTTAATTAAGTTCCTTAGGCAAATGTGAATGATATACATATATTCAAAAGCACAGAATATTTTGATTGATTCTTTCCTTCTGAGACTAAAAGTTCCTCAAATATATCTACTGTTACCAAGGAAAGAAGAAACTCCATATGTGGCTGGGTTTAAGGGAAGAACAGCCAGTTTTATATAATAATGGAAGGTATATTGGATTTATAATAAGAGGACCTACTTTCAAACCTCGACTTTAATAGTATCTGTGTGGCTTTGTATAAGTTATATAACTTCTTTGGGCCTCAGTTTCTAAAACTTTGAAAAGGAAGAAGTTAGACTAGATGGTCTGTAATGTGTTTCACACTTCTAGATCTTATGATTTTTAGACTGTCTTTAAACTCTTTAGCTAGTTGCAATCTGAGACTTCTGTGGGTAAACACAAGTTTCTCTCCTTTTCTTCCTTCCTTCCTTCCTTCCTTCCTTCCTTCCTTCCTTCCTTCCTTCCTTCTTTTCTTCCTTCCTTCCCTCCCTCC
>NC_058132.1:402935371-402973121 GCF_016433145.1 Gracilinanus agilis
TTCCTTCCTTCCTTCCTTCCTTCCTTCCTTCCTTCCTTCCTTTCTTCCTTCCTTCCTTCCTTCCTTCCTTGTTTCCTTCCTTCCTTGTTTCCTTCCTCCCTCCCTCCCTCCCTCCTTCCCCCCTCTTCCTTTTTCCCAATTACATGTAGAAACAATTTTGAATAATTGTTTTCTGACATTTTGCAATGTAAATTCTCTCCCTTCCTCTCTTCCTCCTTCCCAAGATAGCAAATAATCTTATATTGGTTATACCAGTGCTGTCATGCAATACATATTTCCATATTCACCATGTCATGTAAGGAAACATGTATTGCCCATGACAAGAAAACAATTCATAAAAGAAATAAAATGAAAAATTATATTATTCGATCTGCATTCAGACTTTGTCAGTTCCTTCTATGATTGTAAACACAAGGTTTCTAAGTGGTTCTACAGGCTATTTAGAAATTTGGTTTGGATGTAGATGGCCTAAAATTGCACACTGAGGAAAATAATAGGGCTCTTAAATTTCTAACTCTTTCCTGCTTCAAATCCTCTTGTACCCAACAGGTATAACATTGCACAAGGCTACAAAGAATAGATACTTCCTCACTTTCTCTGTAAATCCTGGAAGGGCTGCTATCAATCATGTAGGACTAATTCTCAACAGAACCAGATTATCGCCACTGAATGTCTAGCTTAAGGGTGAGGCAATGGGCCATGTATGCTTTTATTAAGACAAAAAACTAAAGCAAAAAAATAAGCATCATTTAAAAATAGAATTGATCTGAAGAAATTACTTTGTTCTAGAACTTTTTTAGCAGCATTTATTTCATCTTACTCTTTGTCTATAGCAGTGATTCCAAAAGTGGGTGCTACTGCCCCTGGTGGGTGCTGAAGCAATCGGGGGAGCAGTAATGGTCATAGGTACATTTATCTTTCCTATTAATTGCTCTATTAAAATTAAAAAAATTAATTTCAAGGGGGCTAAGTAATATTTTTTTTCTGGAAAGAGGGTGGTAGGCCAAAAAAGTTTGGGAACCACTGGTCTATAGCATTAGAGTGTAAGATCTTTGAGGACAGGAGCTGACTTCTTCCCTTCCTTTGTATCTCTAATTATTAGCACAATGTATGGTCCATAGCAGGTCCGTATTAAGGACTTGTTGACTGACTGACTTGATCTCTTCAGATTTGCCCTTATCTTAGTCCAGTTTGCTCATTAGACTATAGTGTTTAATCTAAATGATTTAACCTGTTGGGTAGAGAGAAAATATTTAATAAATAATTGCTGATAATGGCTTGTGAATTTTCCATTGTGATGGTTTCTCCTCAGTCTCTAATTAATTGGCGCCAATATCCTGTCCCTTTGGGAATCTGAATAGAGTGTTTATATATAAAATATCACCTAATATCATTATTGTTATTGTGCATAACTCAGTGTCTAGCAGTCATGCCACTTCATCACTGGCTCTTTGATAACTGAACAACACCCTAAATGGCATTAGATTTAAATGGTCCAGCATGTACATACACATTTAACAATATAAGCCCCAGGTTACCTCTTGATATGGCACTTTTAATGAATTGTAGATGAATGGCTGTCAGGCTAAATTTAGATGAAGACAATTGAACTGGGTGTTAAAAAGTCCAGAGGACCTTACTACCCCATTAATGTGTATGGCAGAAACTACACACAGCACAGTCTCCACAAGGAAGGGATGCCTAGAATGTGTAAGAAAAGTCTAAGGTGCCACAAAATAGATGGAGAAGCCTTTAGAATACTGATGGCTGGCTTAGGATAAACCAGAAATCTCTGGCCACCTTGACTAGACTCTATTTTTTGCTAAAGCATATACTTTAACCCTCCCCACAAACATGTAAGTATGTATGCATGTATATATGTACATATATGTGCAAACATATCTAGCGTTTATGTATATATGTATGTAGGAGAGCTGTTGATGACTTTCCCAATACATTAAGAAGATGTATGTGAGTGCTCTTGGACTCATCATTTATTAACAAACACTCCCCTGCTGTTAAAAAATTTAGTATTATGACGCATATCCTCACCAGAGTTAAAACAAAGCCCACTAACTATAGACACCATTCCTCAAAAGGTTTTCCCCAACACATCAAACCTAGAGAAACTGGAAGTCAGCATTGCTCTGCAGAAGGAAAAAAATATCCTTCCTCCTACTGAGCCAACATTTAGGGCTAGGCAAACTCCTTGGGAAAAAAAAGTAGGAAATAAATTTATTACCAATTTATGAGCCAGGGAATGAATTCTTTTTTAAGGGACTCATTGCAAAGCCTGAAGAATTAATATTTTGCTGTTGTCTAGGAAGCTGCCACATCAACGAATTAACTGAAAGCTGCTGATGAGTGGTCCAAACAAAATGCCTGTTCCAGCATCTGTGCTAAAGTGGGGGCACTTGACTGTTGTTAAACTTCTGAGCTAGCCTGACTCCAGTGTGTTAATGTACTCCAACTCCACATGCTATTCAGTGGGTCTAATGTGCTTTTATAAAGGTTCTCAAACCACAGTTCATACCCCTTGTTGGTACACAGTCTCATTTTCTGTTCTCCTTGTCTTCCCCGGGTCCCACAACAGTGATAGTTTGTGCAGGCTTTTGGCAAGGCTGAGGTCATAATTTTTCAAAGAGCTGGCAGAGTCAGGGCTGTCTGTTGGCCTTAGCTGTGTTTCAATAGGCTTCTGATATTCTGAGCTAATTTGGTGGCCTTCTGGGTCTTTCTTCTTCATCCTTCCTTAATTATAAAATAGGATCAATCATTTTTAATATAATAAATGAGAACTGACATAAACCATGATAGTCAGACACTTATTGGTATTATACACTATACATATTAGCACCTACCACCCAGGGTTGTTTTGAGGATCAAAGGAGATAATAATTATAAAGCACTTTGCATAGTACCTGATACATAGTGAGTGCTATATGAATATTAGTTATTACTATTATAAAATATACAGGTTTACTTAATTTTCAGCAACAATAGGATATTGGACATTTTTAATTTATTAAAAAAGCTAACTAGGAAGGTTATTTATCTAATTTACAAGAGGGAAGGAGGGATGTTGAACTAAATCATCTCTAGGTTGCCTTCTAGGTCTTAAATGTTATAATTGCATGAATTCCCTTTTTTCATGTATGTCTTTGAATAGTGAACATTCAAAGCATTTAAAATACAGTAGATGTATAAAGATATAATTTGCAACTTTCCAGAAATTAATATTCAAAAAAGGAATATTTTTCCTCTACTTACTATGTTTCAGTAGGTTAAAGTATGGTAGCAATGTAGTTATAACTGATGATTCAATTCCTGTAGGGATAATGCTTTGGTTGATGGCCATTGACTGTTCCCTTGTCCTTGCCAGTCACCCCTTAAATGTGAAGAAGTTCACAGAGTGATAAAGGGAAACAATGTGGGTACCGCCTTGAAGCCCATCATCACTACAGGAAGAAAAATATCTTGGTCCTCTTCATGATTAGTAGTATTTATCTTCCTACATTTAATTCAATTAAATGAGAATTTATTAAGTTCCTACCATGTGTACGAGATAATATAGTCTATTGGACAGATTGCCAGGCTTGAAGTCAGGAAGATGAGGGTTGGGGTTCAAGTAGTACCTTTTTCAATCCCTCCCATTGCTTCTTTGCCCATTCTCTTTTATAATTTCTTCTTCTTCAGACTACAGGAGTGATTTTCCCCTCACTGTTAACTTTCAACTTGACTATGTTACCTCATAGAGTTATCTCTATCTTCTTCATCTTCTTTTATGAGCATCTCCTTATGTAATTTAGTCCCACAGAAGAAAATATACTGGCTTCCCTTATAGACACAGTGCTGTGTTGTTTCAGATCTATTCCCCAACAGCTCTTCTATTTGACTTCTTACCTGTATCTCCTCATGTACATTTGGAAAGAAAATTCCTAAGGGCCTCTCTGTTATTTTGCTGCTATAATTGTCATCATTAGTTGCTGTATTTGCTTACACGTCCTGTATTTTTTTATCTGAACTGTTTGAGAAGTCAAGAATGTCTCCTGTTAATGTCTTCTTTACAGGAATATTTCAAATGTGGTTTTTTTCATTGAACAGCTATCTTTTTTCATTAATGGTCAGGCTTAGATTTGCAGAGTAGGTCACTTTGGATGGAATATTGATTTTCTTTGTTCTTCAGAACACTATTCCATTTGGTCCTATGTTTTTGAGTGGATGTAGAATAGTTGTGGATTATTTCAATTTCCTTTCCTTTATATTTAAAGATTCTTTTTTCTACTAGCTTGAAGAATTTATGTCAATAGGATTATTAAAATTAACTAATAGGTGTCTTAGAGATGCAGTTTTCTTTGTTTTCTGGAAGGGGTTTATGGATTTTTCCAATTGGAATTTATTTTCTGTGTTCTGAAGTTCTGAGAAGTTTTTTTTATTGTTTCTTCTATTATGGTATTTAGGTTTTTGACCTGTCACATTCCTCTTGGAATCTTATTTCTTATGTTGTCTCTTTGTATCCTGTTTTATTTGTATGGAAAGCATGCTTTCTTTTACTATTATTGCTTTTTTCACCCTCTTCTTCCAGTTTGTCCTTCATTTCCCTATATCTGTATGAGCTGTTTTCCTTTTGCTTCTTTTGTGACACATACATAAGAAAAATTTAAATTAACATAGTACTTTATAATTTATAAGTATTTTCCTCATAACTATCCTATGTGTTAGATAGTACAAGCATCATGGATTGATACTCAACCCTGAAATCCATAGATGACTTAAGGACAATGTCTACTATAAGGATGTGAAAACTTCTCCTGGGGGAATGAATGGATGAAAAAAAATTGTTCCAACAGCCATAAAGAAAGCTGAAGCAGGCATTGGAGTAGCTAGAACTTGATCAGACATGAAAGATGCCAATGCCATCCATTGCATTCCAGGCCACTGGACTTTGATGACTCTGAAAGAGAGAGTAAGGCTGATAAGTTTATGTAATTCTGCCTCACTTAAATCCAATTCATGCACAAGTCAAAACATGTCATTGGTCCTCTTTGAAAAGGACAGAGAAACAACAACACTTAGAGGAATCGCTTCATATTCTATGATTAAGGAAACTGACAGCCAAAGATGTCAACTGACTTGTTCAAAGTGACGTAGATAGAGTCAGAGTCATGATTTGAATTTAAGATCATTGGCTACCTTATCCAATTTTTTTTGTCTTTATCTTTACAGGTGAGATAATGGATGGTCAGAGAGGTTAAATAGCTTGTTTAAGGTCACATAGTGGCACGTAGGGAAATGGCAGTTATGTGACCCAGTTCTATTTCCAAGGTCACTGCTCATTTTGTTATATCATATTGACTCAGCATGGGTAGAAGCTGGGGATTTTGAAAAGCTATAAAATGACTTGATGCAGATGGCATTATTAGGGAAGGCTTCATAAAAAATTGAATTATTTTTAGAATTGAAGGAAGAGAGAAAATGGAATAAGAGTTTTTAGATGACTTTGAGGAAAGTAGAATCTAGGCCTCATCCCAATTTCAGGTTAGTAGTACTTCACAAACTCTGACATTTCATTTCATTTCTTAATGATTCAGAGTCAGTTTGATTAGATTCAGGCTATGCCTCTCCAAAGACTGCTATGCCTCTCCAAAAATAAATCATTTCCTTCGATTTAAGTGCTTTCCTTTTCCCCTTATCCTACCCTCCTCCCACTTACTCTTGTTTCACTCCTTTTTCAGGTGCTATCAACCAGAAAGGAGCAGTTAAGCCAACAACTATTAACAGCCTAAAGAATTCATCTATTTACCTTAAAGGGAATGATTCATTTCTTAGGAATAGTAGCTTTTGTAAAATACATTCAAAGGATTGATAGTGAAAATATATTTCTCAGAAGATGATAGGTGGAATAGGCTGTAGTTGAATGTACTAAAAAATCAATTGTTCTATGAGTGATTTCCCCAACAATTATTCTATTTCAAGGTATTCATGATATGATGTTTTCTAGGTCCCTCAAACATTTAACACTTTCCTTTTTGAGGTCAGAGATTGTATCATACTTATGTATAAGCTTCATAGTGACTAATATCATATTTTATTGATCTGACATATTTTATGTATTTGTAGATTTGAAAAAAAAAGTTTATTCAATTCTGGATTTGGGGAGTAGTTACTAGAAATAGAATCTTTAAGCCTTCCATCTCTACTGGTGTTGTATTATATATAACTCCCTGTATTATTTATTTAGATCGAGTTTCAGTTTGATTCTCAAAACTTTGGACTGTAGGTCATGTTGTCCTATAGTTATAGAAGGAAGTCATCCATGGACTTTTCTGGAGACAAAGAAAATTCACCTGCCTTGCCTACAGGAGCAGTAAAGGCAGGGAATTTCTCCCTTCTTTTCCAACAGTTTTGGAACTTTAGCTTTTAATGAGGAATCAGATAAAAAGTGATACTAATGAAACCAAAGGTCCATTGTCAGGCCCTTTCCCTGTCCCTATCCTTATCCCCCTATATTATTATCAATGTGTTTAACTGACATAGAGGAAAGCATGAGAAATATCTTGAGACTTCCATGGGCAAAGTATAGAAGAAGCTCAGAGGAAGTGATGTTCAAGGCATCAGTCACTGGAAAGGGAACTTGCCAGGTCCCAGGAAGAGAAAAAAGGGAGTCAATTATATGGTTCTGGAAGACATTGCCCTCAGATATGGCTAATAAAGTTTATGTGAAGCTTTTATTTATTTTTTAATTAACATTTTGGAATACCTTGGTCCTTTCCTGCCATCTCAGGGTTAGCATTGACAAAGGCAAGAGATAGTTAGAGGAGGAAGAAATTAATTCTAGCTTTCATTATCACAGGTCAGGAAACAATTTAGATGCCAGTAAATGTCAATTTAAATGTCCTTTTAAAGATGAATAAAATTTTAAGCAAACAATAGCTCCTAATAGACCAGCAAAGATAGCTGGGAAAAGGAAAAATGCAGTTGTAAAATTAATCCTTGTAAAACAAACCAAGACTTTTAGAGGAATGTGGAAGCTGGAGGAGTTGTTATTAATTTCTCTACAATGTAACTTATGTTTTTCAAAGTTAAAAGAATAGTGAGAAGACTAATTTTTAAAAACCAACAACTGCTAATTGTTGCTATTAAAAAACAAAACAAAACCTTGTCATAGGCAAGACAGTTCAATGACTACCATTCTAAAGTTTGAGAGTAAGGGAAGGTGATTTTACTAATGAAATTTACTTTTTTAATGAAAGCCATACACAAACTATTGCTAGAAATAAGTCCATGAGAGTTTTCAAAATTTTGGACATCTTCAACAAACTGCAAAATGTTCACCCCGAAAATATTTATGGAAATTTTTATTCTTTTAATGGGCCTTGTCCTCCTTGAAAGAGTGATAAATTCAGATAAATATACTGAAGCAAAATTATTTTGAAATAATTATGATTATTTTGGAAATTTCCAAGTGTACATGGAATGCTGCAATATGATCTTATACTATGTTGCATGTCCACATGTAGCAAATAAAGGTACACATGCAACCACAAAGGTTAAAGAATTTATCCAAGAAATGGAGGTAAACATGCTTCAGTAGCCCAATTTTAACTTCACTGAAAACCCATGAATAATTAACAAAAATAAACCTTGTCAGATGTATTGTTTGTAAAAGGGATATGAATACCCAATGTGATTCATGATGAAGAATTAAAGAATATGAATTAAATTTTTGTGAACTTTAAAGCCAAATTCTGTAAAACTAAGCATTGCAGCCAAATGAGGGTATATCACATAAAGTTTTTAAAGATGCATAAAATTGTGGAGTTTATTGGGTAAGTCAGTGATTGAATTATTTCCATTTTTCCTAGCTAATTTACATAGCATTATGGGTGTGAAATATCATGTCAGATGAGTGCAGCCTTTTCACTGATTCATCTTATTTATTACAAGGAAATCAGGGATCAGAGGGGATAGTTCTAATTTGTGTATAACATGGGGACACTCAATTTAATATCTTTATGGCATTGAACAAGATATTTAATCATAGGTTCGGTTTCTTCATCTACAAAATGAGGCTGTTGAATTAGGTAACCTCCCAAGTCCAGTTCAGCTCTATATCTAAAATAAATCATTAATGACATGGATTTCTCCACCCCAGCAGCACTGTCAATGTCACCCAACATTCCTAGGGAGATAGAGGGTACTGATCAGTAAATATGATGTCAATTCCTGTTGGAAATGTGGTCCTTTTATGTTTACATCCCTTTGAATTTCCCACCCACACATTGTGGAATCCATTAGATGTTTTTCTTATTACTTGAACAACCTTGATTACTATTTCTCCTTTCTGAGGTTTACCTCCCACAGAGTATGATTGCAAAGGACTCTGCTAATGGGGTATAAAAAGCCTGATTTATATCATGAACCAAAGCAATGACTTTCTGGAAATCCTCAGTGATCTCTGTGTTGACACTAAGTATAAACCTCTGATGGTGAAGTGTGCTCATTTGTATCTGAGCAGGTTTCAGTTCCCATAAATTCATTTTTACTTCATAATACCGAGATGTGCCTTGCATCTCTCATTCTCCTACCCCGCTACCTCTCCTACACATCTCCTCATAGAACATTTCTCTTATTTTTTCTTTTTTTTATAAACAATTATTTATTTGTTTCATTAAATATCAAACTATCTCCCTCCATTCTTTTCCTCCCTCAATTAAAGAAGAAAGTATTTGACAAAAAGACATATGCATATATACATACATATTTTTTTTAACTTTTACCTTCTGTCTTAGTATTAATCTTAATAGAGAAGAGCAAAAAATGGCTAGGCAATTGGGGTTAAGTGACTTACCCAGGGTCATATAGTTAGGAAGTATCCGAGGCTCTTTGGACTCCAAGCCTGGTGCTGCTATCCAGTTACAATACACATTTATCAAGTATTAACTAAGTACTGGGAATTCAAATATAAGCAAAAATATAGACATCCCTATCTTCAACAATGAATACATTAAAGAGGGTTGAAAAGTGCTGTTGGGAGAGAGAAGGAAATTGGATATGAAATCCAGAGAGTCAGGAGTTGAGTTAGGAGAGGAGTAAAAGAGAAAACATGGTTACCTGGGCACCTCTTGAAAGATGGAGCTTCCAGATGGAACTCACCAATCAAAGGGAAGTGCCAGATCTTTTATGGGCGAGAAATCTTCTGGAGGATGGTAGATAAGATCCAGAGAGTCGGGAACAAAGAGGAGTAACAGCACATTAATTCCTCCTCTTGAGGTGATTTCATCAATTCCTCAGCACATGCATACAGTGTACAAATAGAATTCCTTATGTGGCACTGTAAGGAAGTATAACTAACCTGTCTTTTCTCCCCTTTCCAACCCTAATATATTTCAGGTAGCTCCAGAGCCTTTAAACTCTTCCCTGGGGACACTACTGAATATGACAACCAGTATTTATCTTTGCACTTCCCATTTGCTCAAATGAAAGATAGAATGTTAAAGTCTTCTCTGGAAACCCTCTACCCCTGTGCTGGGCAAATGAAACACTATTATCACAAATGATATGCTTTGTACCCAGAGGGTGGTTCTGTTCTTATTACCAGGTATGTGGGTTCAGGCTGTGAGCCATAGGACTGACAAAGACATCAAAGTCATTCTTTCTAGGACATAATGTGACAAGAACACCAAACAAAAGAGTCCCTCTAGTCCAAACAATTCTTCATAGTTTAAAATAAAATACCTGGGAATGGAAGAAGCCAAAATCAGGTTATATTAGGTTTTCAAAAATCCAAACTTTATTTTGCTGAAATGAATCTTTTCATGGGTTAAGTTTTGAGATGGAATTCTCAGTGAGTAATGCATAATTAGGGCACAATTTGCTTTCCAGGGGAAATTTAAATAAAAAATTGGAACACCAGTGATTGAGTGAGCATGGTTGGTACATGATTTTTTTCATAGATTACTCTTATTTTAGGAACTAGCATTTCATAAGAGGCTCTCCCAACCCAGCTAATATCAATATACAATTATTTATTTAGAGATGCCCCATTCCTATGCACTTTCACTGGACTTGATTTTTTAAAAGGATCATTACTTATGCTGAATACATCAATCATTCTTGTTCTTTCACATCTTCAATAGTTTACTGTCTATAGACATCTTCCACTCTTCCTAAAAACATCTTTAAGTCTCCCCTATCCTAAAAAGAAAAGAAAACCTTCATTCCACTTTACTTGATCACCAACTATTATCCTGTATTTATCCCTTATTTCCCTGAAAAAAAAACATTTAGTGCAGGAGTTGTTAACTTTTCTCCTTTGACAGTTTGGTGAAACCTATGGACTCTTTTCAGAATACTGTTTTTAAATAATTCAAGGAAATACATTTAGTTAAAAGTTAGTCAAAATAAAAGTGTGGGTTTTTTTTCTATATCCTATTCATATCCATTCGCAGATTACCAAATCTTTTCACAGGCCCCTTCACGGTCCAGGATCCCACATTCAGAATCTTATTCTAGACAGAGAAGACTATACTTTCTTCCTCCGCTTCCTCACAATACGTTTCAACTCTATATAATCTGGCTCTCCTTCAACTGCTCTCCAAAGTAGTCAAAAACCTATTAATGTTTAAAGCTAATATCCCTTTCTCAGTCTTCAATGCTTTTGACATTTCTGTAGTATTGATACTTTTGACCACTCCCTCCTTCTTAGTTTTCCTCTTCTATGATTCTCATCTCTCCTCATTCACAACCTGTTTATTTTGCAACTCCTAAGTTTTCTTCATAGGTTCAATTTCATTTAACTTAACACATTTAATAATAGCTAATGAGTCTAAGGTTTTGCTCTACATCATGAACATGTAACATAAAAATTAAAGTCTTTGATTTCAATTGACTTATACCATCTTCTTCTCTTGTTTCTAACTATAAGAATACTGAAAGTTTCTGTACTCAGCCATATTTTCTTCTCTCTCTATTGGCTCCATTGACATGCTCATCCATTTCATTGGCTTCAATTGTGATTAGTGAATCAATCTTGGATTTCAAGGAAAAGATACAGCACTGATTTTATCAGACTTCAAATCCTAAAGTTCATTTTTATGTAAATCTTTTATTTCTGTGGATGTCTTTCCCACTTTCTAAGTGAAGTCCATGTGGCCTTAGAACAGAAAAGCAAGAGAATAAGTGACTTCACACAACTGCAAGAACAGAGACATGTCATATTTTGGATCAGAGAAGGAGGGTAGGACAGAAATGCCAACAATCTACTCATCCGAGATCAAGATGACTTACAAGAGTTTTGCCCCTGGATAGTGATGGGAAATGTTTGCATTTCTATGTTTGCTGCATATTGCTAGTAAATATCCCTTGAAAACTTCTTTGATTTTAATTTGTTAAATCATTCTGAGGTGATAGGAAGACACCCCAAAATGATGATTAAGCTAACAACATTAAAGACATCCTCATCCCCCCAAAGATACCCCTAAATCTGTGAGGAAGATATCTATATCTATAGATAGATAGATAGATAGATAGATAGATAGATAGATAGATAGAGCTATAAATTTATATGTTATATTAACTTACCTCACTCTGGGAATCTAATGTACTGATGTGCATATGTGTTGGTAGAAAAAATCCAGAGCCTGGAAACTAAAGAAAGGCAAAAATTATTTCCTTGACCTAAAAAAACCTCACATATTAATAGGGTAATGAACATATAAACAACTATGTACATCCAAGTTAAAAACACAATAAAAAAAAGAAACAAATTGAAAGAGAAGTCCTAGGACAATAAACAAATATTTTAAAGGTATGTGAACCAAAATTCTCAAGGGAAAAAAAAGTATCCTAGGGACAGCTATGTTGCTCATTGTATAGAGTCAGCCTTGGAGGCAGGAGGTCCTAGGTTCAAATCTAGTCTCATACACTTTCTAGCTGTGATCCTGGAGCAGTCATTTTCCTAATTGCCTAATCCGCATCACTCTTCTTTCTTGTTATTGATACTTAGAATCTATTCCAAGAGAAAAGGTAAAGTTATTTTTAAGAGTATTCTAAAGATAAGAAATAACAGAGATAGATTCTAGAAAAACTAAAAAAAGAAATGAAACTGTTAAGGGAAGTTATTGGGTTGGAAACCAAAACTCTCAATGTTGAATTTGTACAAGTAACTAACTAGGTACAAAATTTAGAAGACACTTTGAGAATTCTTTCCAAAGAAATAGAGGCTCTGAAAGAGATAATACAATGTCTATATGCAAAAATACAGAGATGGAAAAAATTTTTTACAGAAGAGAAGCTAAAGGCAACAATGTTAAAAGCTCATGTGAATTATGTATAAACCAAAGTAATTGATTTTGAAGAAAAGATGAATAGAGATAATTTTAATAATCATACTTCTTATTAAAGAAAATGACAAATAAATAAAGCCTAAATACTATAGTAAATAATTTTTGAAATGAGAAGATTTATATCAAGATACTACCTTTATAACCTTGGGAAAGTCACTCTACCTACCTAGGACTTAGTTCCATCATCAATGAAATTTACAGATTGGACAAACTCATATTTGAGATCCATTATATCTCTAGACCTCTGATCCTTTGGGACCGCAAAACTCTAATTGAAGAAAATCATAAATCACCATCAGAAGACACACACATCTTCATTCTACTTCAGACTCTGCTCTTGACTCTTGACTTTGTAGTATCCTCACCCTGGAAAGTCACGCCACATTTTTAGTTCCCTTCCTCTAACTGGTGGGTTTTCCAAGAACTTCCATTTTAAGAAAAGTGCCCGACTTCCTGGTTAAGATGGCAGCAGAGTAAAAAGCAGCACTTAACCTCTCCTAACCGAAACATACAGGACTCCTCAAGAGGTCATAAAAACAAATCCAGATGAACGGAGGGACCCCACAACAGGGTGTAGCAGGAAGGTACATGGAATCGGGGCATTTCCATGCTATAAAGGGGTGAAACAGCTCTCACTAAATTGCGGGCTGAGCAATCCCCCACACACCACCTACAACTCCAAAGCCAGCTCAAGAGAAATAGAGCAAGTTTGGGGCACCCATTGAGTCATTGGCAGCTCCAGGGCCTGTTCCTGAGAGCAGCAAGACTTAGGACCCCAAAAAGCTAAATAACACGTACGGACTTTGAGTGTGGACACAAAGCGCAGGCTCGAGAGGAGGTGGACACAGGCGTGCTCATGAGCAAAGGCTCTGAAACCCTGAGTGGGGAACCAGTGCAGATGGGTATACGACTGTGGAAGCAGCACCCTGAGACTTGTAAAGCAACCTCTGGCAGATGATCAAGCAAAGGGGTCCATCAGGGGGCTTGACCTTGAGACCTGAGTCAGCGTGAGGATAAACCTGAGAACAGACAGGGCTAACAATGGCAACCCAGAATCAGGAAGACCAAAAGAGAAAGATTAACAACAAGAAGAAGAAATCTTTATCACTCGGCAACTTTTACACAGAGAAAATCCAGACAACAGAGCAAACAGAAGAGGAGAACAAACAAGCATCTGGACCCTCCCAAAATAAAGAAAACTGGTCACAAGCTCTTGAAGATTTCATATATGAGATGACGAAAAAGTTGGAAAAGATTTGGCTAGAGAAATGGGAAATAGCTCAAAAGGAAACCAGGCAAGAAAATAACAGTTTAAAAGGCAGAATTTTGCAATTGGAAAGTGAGGCTAAGAAATCAAATAAACTGATAAGCAAATTGAACACCAGAAATGACCAGATTGAAAAGGAAAACTAAAAGATCATAGCCGAAAACCAAAAGATTATAGCTGAAAACCAGTCCCTAAAGGCTAGAATTGAGCAATTAGAAGCTAATGATCTCTCAAGAAAACAAGAACAAGTAAAACAAAGTCAAAGGACAGATAAAATAGAAGAAAAAATGAAATATCTCAAAGAGAAAGTGACAGACCAAGAAAACTGGTCTAGAAGAGACAATTTGAGAATCATTGGTCTTCCAGAAAAAGCAGAAATTAATAGAAACTTGGACTCCATACTAAAAGAAATTATTCAGCAAAATTGTCCTGAATTTCTAAAACAAGAGGGCAATATAGACATTGAAAGAATCCATAGATCACCCTCTACACTAGACCCGGAAAGGGCAACACCCAGGAATATAATAGCCAAATTCAAGAGCTTTCAAATAAAAGAAAAAATCTTACAAGAAGCCAGAAAGAGACAATTCAAATATCAAGGAGCACCAAACAGGATCACACAGGATCTGACAGCCTCCATGCTAAAAGACCGCAAGGCTTGGAATACAATATTCAGAAAGGCAAATGGGCTGGGCCTTCAGCCACGGATCAACTACCCATCAAAAATGACTATATACTTCCAGGGGAAAGTATGGGCATTCAACAAAATTGAATATTTCCAAGTATTTGCACAAAAGAGACCAGGACTAAATGGAAAGTTTGATATCCAACCACAAAAATCAAGAGAAACATGAAAAGGTAAATAAGAAACTGAGGGGAAAGAAAGAAAACTCATAATTTTTTAAATTTGACTCTTTAAGGGCTTAAATAGAATCTAATTATCTGTATTCCTATGTGGAGAAATGCTACATATAATTCTCTGTAGTGAATTCTATTCACTATTATAATATTCACTATTATAGCAGCCAGAAAAATAACTCATAAGGAGAGGACAGAATACTAAATGGTTTAAGATGACATGGTGGGGTGGGAAAGAGGGGGGAATAGTAGGGGACACCAAGAGAAATTTGAGTGAATAAGAAAAATAGGATATTCTATTAAACACAAAGAGGGCATGGGAAGGGGAGGGGATAAATACTATTATAAGAAGGAGAGGAAGAGAGCATTAAGAGGTAATATTTAAAACTTACTCTCAGTGTAATCAACCCGGAGAGGGAAGAGTAGCTTTATTAACCATTGGGATAAAAAAATCTATCTAACCCTACTGAGAAAGTAAGAAATGATAAACCAAAGGGAGCAGGGGAGTGAGGAGGTCAAAAAAGGGAGGGGAGAAGGAGGGGGAGGGAATTCATTAAGCCTTTAAAAATAAAAAGAGGGGAATAACAAGGGAGGGGGTAGAAAGGGAAGTTAATCAAGGGAGGGGATAAGGGATACCAGCTCAAAGCAAACCACTGGTTTAAAAGAAAATAGTGGAAGAATAAGGAGTGGGTGCAGGGGAAGATAGAAAAATGTCAGTGAATGCAAAACTGATAATTGAAACTTTGAATGTGAATGGGATGAACTCACTCATAAAATAGAAGCAAATCCAGAGTGGATCAGAAACCAAAATCCTACCATATGTTGTCTACAAGAAACACATATGAGGCTGGTAGACATACACAAGTTTAAGGTTAAGGGCTTGAGCAAAATCTTTTGGGCGTCAAATGAGAAAAAGAAGGCAGGAGTGGCTACTATGATTTCTGACAAAGCCAAAGTAAAAATAGATATGATTAAAAAAGACAGGGAAGGGACGTGTGCCCTACTCTAAGATGGCGGACGAGGCTACCCGGCGTGTTGTGTCCGAGATCCCGGTTCTGAAAACGAACGCCGGGCCCCGGGATCGGGAGCTATGGGTTCAAAGGCTCAAGGAAGAGTATCAGGCTCTTATCCGGTATGTGGAGAATAACAAGAATGCTGACAATGACTGGTTTCGACTGGAGTCCAACAAGGAAGGGACTCGATGGTTTGGAAAATGCTGGTATATCCAGGACCTACTTAAGTACGAGTTTGACCTCGAGTTTGATATACCGATTACATATCCCTCCACTGCACCAGAGATTGCTGTCCCTGAACTGGATGGAAAGACGGCAAAGATGTATAGGGGTGGCAAAATATGCCTAACTGAACACTTCAAACCCTTGTGGGCTAGGAACGTGCCAAAATTTGGACTGGCTCATCTCATGGCTCTGGGGTTGGGCCCTTGGCTGGCAGTGGAGATTCCAGACCTGATCCAGAAGGGGATAATCCAACACAAAGAGAAGTAATGCACCCCCTGAACATCTGACATACTTGGCTCCTGCCTCCTTTGGCCATTGCCACCTCTACCCACTCAGCTGATCAGTAGGCCTTCTCTGCCTTTTGCCATAAAGTTGTAGTGATTGGGCCTCTGGGTTGAGTTACTACAAATAAGCTTTGCCCCTACCATATGCTGGGACT
The DNA here is from genome assembly GCF_016433145.1 of Gracilinanus agilis. Classification (NCBI taxonomy): domain Eukaryota; kingdom Metazoa; phylum Chordata; class Mammalia; order Didelphimorphia; family Didelphidae; genus Gracilinanus; species Gracilinanus agilis. The sequence continues at coordinate 402,951,518 of NC_058132.1, forward strand.
CATGATCTGGCATCACTTGGGACAGGGCTAAGTATATCGAGCAGACGCTGGGACCATGATTCTACCACTTTCCCACTTAGAAAGAAGGGGAATCTGAAGAGATGCACCATGAAAATTTGTGTCAGCTCATCTGTTGAAGGCAGTAGCTATATCTTCCTTGAATAAAAGCTGCTTCCCCTGGTAAAAAAAAAAAAAAAAAAAAAAAAAAAAAAAAAAAGACAGGGAAGGTCATTACATCCTGATTAAAGGCAGTATAAACAATGAGGAAATAACACTGCTCAATATGTATGCAACAAGTGGCATAGCATCCAAATTCATAAAGGAGAAACTGGCAGAGCTCAAGAAGGAAATAGATAGTAAAATCATAATAGTGGGAGATCTGAATATTCCTCTTTCAAATCTAGATAAATCAAACCAAAAAATAAATAAGAAAGAGGTAAGAGAGGTGAATGAAGTCCTAGAAAAATTAGATCTAATTGATATGTGGAGAAAAATAAATAGGGACAAAAAGGAATAAACCTTCTTTTCAGCTGCATATGGCACATTCACAAGATTGACCATGTTATAGGGCACAGAATCATTGGAAACAAATGCAAAAGAGCAGAAATAATAAATGTAACCTTCTCAGATCATAATGCAAGAAAAATAATAATTAGTAAGGGCACCTGGACAGGCAAATCAAAAACTAATTGGAAATTAAATAATATGATTCTCCAAAACCAATTAGTCAAAGAAGAAATCATAGAAACAATCAACAATTTCATTGAAGAGAATGACAATGATGAGACATCCTACCAAATTCTGTGGGATGCAGCCAAGGCAGTTCTCAGGGGGAAATTTATATCCTTGAGTGCATATATTAACAAATTAAGGAGAGCAGAGATTAATGATTCAGTTGGGCATGCAACTGAAAAAATTAGAAAGCGAGCAAATTAAAAATCCCCAGATGAAAACTAAATTAGAAATAGTAAAAATCAAGGGAGAAATCAATAAAATCAAAAGTAAAAGAACTATTGAATTAATAAATAAGACTAGAAGCTGGTATTTTGAAAAAACAGATAAAATAGACAAAGTACTGGTCAATCTAATATGAAAAAGGAAAGAAGAAAACCAAATTGACAGTATCAAAGATGAAAAAGGGAGACCTCACCTCTAATGAAGGGGAAATTAAGACAATCATTGAAAACTATTTTGCCCAATTATATGGCAATAAATATAACAATTTAGGAGATATGGATGAATATTTACGAAAATATAAATCGCCTAGATTAACAGCAGAAGAAATAGAATACTAAATAATCCTATATCAGAAAAAGAAATTGAACAAGCCATCAAAGAACTCCCTAAGAAAAAATCTCCAGGGCCTGATGGATTCACAAGTGAATTCTATCAGACATTCAAAGAGCAACTAATCCCAATACTATACAAATTATTTGATATCATAAGCAAAGAAGGAGTCCTACCAAATTCTTTTTATGACACAAATATGGTACTGATCCCAAAGCCAGGTAGACCAAAAACAGAGAAAGAAAACAATAGACCAATCTCCCTAATGAACATAGATGCAAAAATCTTAAATAGAATATTATCAAAGGGACTCCATCAAGTAATTAAGAAGATCATCCACCATGATCAGGCGGGATTTATACCAGGAATGCAAGAATGATTCAACATTAGGAAAACCATTCACATAATTGACCATATCAACAGTCTAAGAAACAAAAATCACATGATTATTTCAATAGATGCTGGAAAAGCCTTTGACAAAATACAGCATCCATTCCTATTGAAATCCCTGGAAAGTATAGGAATAGAAGGACCTTTCCTAAAAATAATAAACAGTATATACCTAAAGCCATCAAATAGCATCATATGCAATGGAGATAAATTTGAAGCCTTTCCAATAAGATTAGGAGTGAAACAAGGATGTCCATTATATCCTTTATTATTTAACATAGTACTAGAAACAGTAGCAGTAGCAATTAGAGAAGAAAAAGAAATTGAAGGTATCAAAATAGGCAATGAGGAGACTAATCTATCACTCTTTGCAGATGATATGATGGTATACTTAAAAAAATCCTAGAGAATCAACTAAGAAGCTGGTAGAAATAATCAACAACTTTAGCAAAGTTGCAGGATACAAAATAAATGCACATAAATTATCAGCATTTTATATATTTCCAACACATCACAACAGCAAGAGGTAGAATGAGAAACACCATTTTAAATCACCCTAGACAATATAAAATACTTAGGAATCTATCTAGCAAAACAAACACAGGAATTATAGGAAAACAACTACAAAACACTTCCAAACAAATAAAACTGAATCTAAACAATTGGAAAGCCACTGATTGCTCATCGGGAGGATGAGCTAACATAATAAAAATGACCATACCCACCCTTACCAATCTTCCACCTATGAGACAATACACCGAAGCACAAGGATATAAAAAAAATGACCATTCTACCCAAATTAATTTACCTATTTAGTGCCATAGCTATCAAATTACCAAAAAACTTCTTTACTGAATTAGAAAAAACTATGACAAATTTCATTTGGAATAACAAAAGATCAAGAATATCAAGGGAAATAATAAAAAAAATGTGAAGGAAGTGGGCCTAGCAGTACCAGATATTAAACTATACTCTAAAGCAGCAGTCATCAAAACAATATGGTACTGGCTAAGAGACAGAAGGGAGGATCAGTGGAATAGACTTGGGGTAAATGACATCAATAAGACAGTGTATGATAAACCCAAAGAGCCCAACTTTTGGGACATGAATCCATTATTTGACAAAAACTGCTGGGAAATTTGGAAAACAATATGGGAAAGATTATGTTTAAATCAACACCTCACACCCTACACCAAGATAAATTCAGAATGGATGAATAACTTGCATATAAAGAGGGAAACTATAAATAAGTTAAATGAATACAGAATAGTATACCTGTCAGATCTCTGGGAAAGGAAAGATTTTAAAACCAAGCAAGAGTTAGAGAAAATTACAAAATATAAATTAAATGGTTTTGTGCATACAAAAAAAGCTTTTGTACAAACAAAAACAATGTAGTCAAAATCAGAAGGGAAACAACAAATTGAGAAAAAAATCTTTATAAAGAAAAACTCTGACAGAGATCTAATTACTCAAATATACAAGATGTTAAATCAATTGTATAAAAAATCAAGCCATTTCCCAATTGATAAATGGGCAAGAGACATGAATAGGCAATTTTCAGGTAAAGAAATCAAAAGTATCAATAAGCACATGAGAAAGTGCTCTACATCTCTAATATTTAGAGAAATGTAAATCAAAACAACTCTGAGGTACCACCTCACACCTAGCAGATTGGCTAAAATGAAAGAAGGGGAGAGTAATGAATGCTGGAGGGGATGTGGCAAAATTGGGACATTAATGCATTGCTGGTGGAGTTGTGAACTGATCCAACCATTCTGGCTGGCAATTTGGAACTATGCTCAAAGGTCTATAAAAGACTGCCTGCCCTTTGATCCAGCCATACCATTGTTGGGTTTGTACCCCAAAGAGATCATAGATAAACAGACTTGTATGAAAATATTTATAGCTGCGCTTTTTGTGGTGGCAAAAAACTGGAAAAGGAGGGTATGTCCTTCAATTGGGGAATGGCTGAACAAACTGTGGTATATGCTGGTGATGGAATACTATTGCACTCAAAGGAATAATAAACTTGTGGAGTTCCAGGTGAACTGGAAAGACCTCCAGGAATTGATGCAGAGTGATAGGAGCAGAGCCAGAAGAACACTGTACACAGAGACTGATATACTGTGGTAAAATCGAATGTAATGGACTTCTGTACCAGCAGCAATGCAATGACACAGGACAGCTCTGAGGGATGTATGAAAAGGAATGCTATCCACATTCAGAGGAAGGACTGCAGGAGAGGAAACATATAAGAAAAACAACTGCTTGAATGCATGGGTTGAGGTGACATGATTGGGGATGTAGACTCGAAACTACCACACCAATGCAACTAACAAAAATTTGGAAATAGGTTTTGATCAATGACACATGATAAAACCAGTGGAAATGTTCGTCGGCTATGGGGGGGGTGCAGGGGGTGAAGGGGAAAGTGGGAGCATGAATCATGTAACCATGTTAAAAACGAATATTAATAAATGTTAAAAAAGAAAGAAAGAAAAGTGCCCAAGCCACCGATTTCTCTTCTCTTCACTCTCACTCTTGACTCTCTAGAGTTTTTCAAATATTTCATAATAGTCTTCTTAGCCTAAAAGTTGATTCTCCCTCCCTACCTCCCTACTCCAGAATTTTCAGCTTTCTTTTATGTTTTGTCTTCTCACATTAGAATGTAAGTTACTTGAGGACAGACACTGCATATATGCTTATGTTTGCATTCCCAGCCTTTCTTACAATGCCCTACACATTGTAAGTGAGTAAGTCACTTTGTGACTTCTGGATGGCAATTGGAAATTATGCCCAAAGGGCTTTAAAAGACTGTCTGCCCTTTGATCCAGCCATACCACTTCTGGGTTTATACCCAAAAGAGATCATAAGGAAAAAGACTTGTACAAAGATATTTATGGCTGTGCTTTTTGTGGTGGCAAAATATTGGAAAATGAGAGGATGCCCTTCAATTGGGGAATGGCTGAACAAATTGTGGTATTTATTGGTGATGGAATACTATTGTGCTCAAAGGAATAATGAATTGGAGGAATTCTATATGAACTTGAATGACCCTCTAGGAAGTGATGCAGAGTGAAAGGAGTAGAACTAGGAGGACCATATACACAGAGACAGATACACTGTGGCACAATCCAAAATAATGGATTTCTCTACTAGCAGCAATGCAATGATACAGGACAATTCTAAGGGACTTATGAGAAAGAATACTATCCACATCCAGAGAAAGAACTGTGGGAGCAGAAACACTGAAGAAAAACAGCTGCTGATCACATGAGTTGATGGGTATATGATTGGGGATGTAAACTAAACAATCACCTTAGTGCAAATGTCAATCATATGGAATAGATCTTGATCAATGACACATGTAAAACCCAGTGGAATTGCATGTCGGCTATGGGAGGGGGTTGGGAAGAGGGGAAGCAAAGAACTTGAATCATGTAACCATGGAAAATTTTTCTTAATCAATAAAAATTTTAAAAATAATCACTTGGTGATTTGGCTTGATAGACATACACACACATAGACACATACTCATTAGTGGCTAAATCTCACAATTTCAAAACAAGATGTTTAATGAAATCAGAAAAATGACCTTCAAATAGTAAGAAAACCCCATATTATGTCACAAAGTGTCAGATATGACTGAAAAATTAGTAACAACAAAAATTTGTTGATCTGTCCTTTTGCCCCCTTTTTAACTGTGGGTCCATGTGCTTGTTTTTCAGAATAATAATTCTTACTATTTCTCCATAAGACTAGGGATTATTTTTCCAATCACTCATTCAAAAATCCATAAACATTTGTGAAATGCCTGTTATGTGCTAGTCTTGTCAATATGAAGTTAAACATAAATAAAAGAAAGATATTTAAGGAATTCACGCAAAAAGAAAATTAATACAGAGTTGGGAAGAATATTTAACTTGTAAAGAACACAACAGAAACATGAAATAAACTGTAATTATTATTAAAATGCACAAATTAAATCAATTTTCTCATGTTTATAGGTCACCATTTTTCCCTTAAGAGAATGAAGTATAAATGTTAAAAGAAAGGGATTGTAAAGAAACAAAAAGGACTTAAAGGGCTAACAACTTAGTGAAAATCAAGGAACTATGAAAAGGGAAGGAGGAACAGGTGAATTGATACTCTAGCAGTGGTTCCCAAACTTTTTGGCCTTACACCCCCTTTCCAGAAAAAATATTACTTAGCCCCCTGGAAATTAATTTTTTTTAATTTCAATAGCAATTAATAGGAAAGATAAATGCACCTGTGGCCATCACCCCTCTCCTGGATTGCTGCAGCACCCACAAGGGGGTGGTAGTGCCCACTTTGGGAATCACTGTTCTAGAGTAAAATGCTGTGACCCTCTATAAGTGAATCTATAGCATTCGTGGGGTGGATTGCACAGTGGGAAGTTGCCCACATGGGGAATGGTTGAGTAAGAGACAGAGAGAAGCTAAAAATGTATCCTAACCAAATCCACAGATAAAGAGTGAATGAATACTAATTTTTTAAATTTCTCAATAAGAGTGCAGGGTTATGGGAGAATAGACTGAAAAGAAAGGGAAGGAAGTAACTAGGATGGGGAAAGTAGAATAGAAATCTTAAAGGGGAAAGAGAAAGAGTATCTAAAGAACATTGACAAGGCAGGGAAGGTATATTTTTGTGATAATAGGAAAGACTTTATAATGTCTTTTATCTTCAGGGAATTTTGCACCTTCTGAGAAAAAAAAATCTCATCCCAAGAAAGGAGATGTTGAAGTCACTAAATGTTTCTAAAAAAGCTTAAACCATTCCTTTAACTTTTGACATCATAGCAGAAAACCTTTGGGATGGATAGTCCTTTTGAGGTTCAGAATAGTGATATAAATAACATAGCTATTTGGTAGATGTATTATTATGCATTGCTTTCTTGTTATCATGTGCTAACTTTTGGCTTATCGTGTTTATGCTCAGGAAAAAACAACTGTTATTTCATGCCTAAGCATTCTTGTCTATTTCTGTGGAAAATTGATTTTGCTATGCTATGGTCATGTAACTGTGGTTCACTGAAATATATAGCAAGTCAAAGAAAATGACTGGATTAATCTGTAAGTGGGAGCTCAAAGCTGATTCCTGATTGATGAAATTATCATACTCTTTAATACTGAGTTAGTGGAGCTAAAGAGCAAAAGGTGAATACCATAGAAAGCTTACTCCCACCTCTTAGGGAATGTCTATTCCAGTGCAATATATAAGGAAGTCAATAGAATGAGATGCGATTTCTCAGGAACCAGATCATTTTTGCTGAATAGATTCATCTGAGGAACTAGTGATTCCAGCATTTGATTAAAATGTTAACTCTTACTTGCAGTAAAAGAGAAGAGAAAGAAAATATACATCTTATGTGTTCCATCCCCACCCTAAATATCAATTTTTTCTGGTCCCAAAAGACAAACTTTTGGAAACTCAAGCTTCTTTCTTGGAGTAAGACATTGGTTTTTTTCCTGAGGTTCCATTCCTGTCTCTCCCCAAGAAAATGGAAAAAAAATAAAAATTCCATATTCTGAACCATATTCAGAATTTCAGGATACTTGGAAATGCCCCACCAAAAGAGGCTGATGCTATTTTTTATTCACAGGGAGATGGAAAAAAAGGTTAGTATCCTTTCTGAAGATACCCATTTGTGAAGTCTTTAACAAATAATCATTCCACTCTAATCCTGCGAAGAGGGGAACAGAGGCTGAATTAAACTAACCTATATCAATGATCTTTATACTATAACCCTCTAATCTATTTATCTATCCCAAGTCGGGCCTCTGATTTCCAATCCCACATTTCTAAGTATCTGCTAGACATCTCTATCTGAATATTAGTGTGGTATCCCAAACTTCACATATATAAAGTGAATGCATTATTTCCTTCCTAAGTCTTTCCTTTCCTTCTATATTCTATGTTTTGGTTAAGGACACCAAGCCAACTATTCTTGAAATCTCAGAGCAGTCACTTATTCTTCTTCATCTCTCATCTTTCATATTATTTACACCAAGTTCTGTTGAGTCTGTCTTTATGATACATCTCATTTCTACACACAATGCTATCATCCTTGTTTGGCTCCTTTTGACCTTTCGCCTGTTCTATTTTATTAATTTCTTGCCTAGTCATCCTGTCTAATGCTTTCTTTGCATATTGCTAATGCCAAAATCACGTATAGGTTGCTGGTATTATTGTCCTGTTAAAAAAGCTCAGTAGCATACCATTACCCTTTATAATAAATATAATAAAATATCACCTTAACCTGACACTTAAGACTTTCTACATTCTTCCTCCAATTTGACTTTCTTTTTTTCCTCCTGTGATATTTTATTGTATTTCCCCCAATTACATGTAGAAACAATTTTTGACATTTGTTTTCTGACATTTTGTGATCCAAATTCTCTTCCTTCTTCCCTCTGCTCTACTCCCTGAGATAGTACAATTTGCCTTTCTAATCTAATTTTACTTTATTCCCCTTCATTTATTCTATATTCCAGTCAATCTGGAGTACTAGTTGCTCCCTGATCTCATTTCAAATCCCACACTTTCATGAATTTGCTCATAGAAGAAAGTTGGTGCCTTTTCTGAAGATGTCCATCTGTGATAAAACATAATCAGAGGCCAGTCAGAAAAGAATGCAAATCAGTTTATTCATACATTATCTCTTTGACAACTATATGAATCCACCAGTCATTTTCAGCTAATTAATCATTTACAACCTGTACCTCCAATCCTAACTTCCTTTGGGAGTAGATGGTAGGAGAGAGTATAAGAGGTTGAATGTTCCCTCTTGACAATATTTTACTCTTGAAATCCTTCTCTTCATTTAAAGTCCAATTTGGGAAACACCTTTTCTGTGAAACCTTTCTTAATTCTATGAAAACATGGACAATATTGTTGCATTGGTAACATTACCACCAGTGGGAGAGTGCTCATGCAGAGTTAATCTCTACAGCAAATTGAAGGACATATGACATACACAAAAAACACTCATTAAAGGGAGCACAAGTTTTACCCTACATCACACTTCTGTGAGCACATGTCTCAATTAGATTGTCAGCTTCTTATATCCTTTGACTCAGCAATATTGCTACTGGTTCTTTATCCCAAAGAGATCCGATATAGGGGGGAAAGGACCTACTTAAGCAAAAATATTTTTAGCAATTCTTTTTGTAGTGGAAAAGAATTGGCAACTGAGGGGGTATCCATCAATCCCAATTACCTGAACAAGCTATGGAATATGGTTGTAATTAAAAACTATTGCACCATAAGAAATAATTAACAGGATAATTTCAGAGAAATCTGGAAAGATTAATATGAATTGATGCAAAGTGAAGTGAGCAAAACCAGGAGTAAAGTGTATGTAGTAACAGAAATATTATATAGTGATCCACTATGAATGACTATTTCTAGCAAAATAAGGTTCCAAGATCACCCCAAGGGACTTGTGATTAAAAGAAAAATACTATCCAACAGCAAAGAAGGAACTATTGTAATCTGATTAGAAATCAAAGCATGTCATCCCTCATTTTATTTCCTTCATGAATTTTTTATTGTATATGTGATATGTGTCTTCAGTCATGAAGAAATATGGGAATATGGAAATACATATTGCATGAAAGCACTGTTTTACCCTATCTCAGACTATTTACTGCCCCTGGGAAGGGTTGGGTGAAAGAGGGAGAGAACGTATCTCAAATGCAAAATATCAGAAAGCAATTGTCAAAAACTTTTTCTATAAGTAATTTAAAAATATAAAATTTAATTTAAAAAAGATTTTAGGGTCCTTGAAAGTAGTGATTGTGTCAGATTTTAGGTTTGTGCCATAGTCCCTTATTTAGTACTTTGCACACAGTAGAAACTTACTAAATGCTGCAAAATGCAATAGAATGGAACATGTCTCTTGTGTAATGATTAATGAACTAATAGTTTTTAATGGTTCAGTCCTTAGTAATTGATCTATGGAAGCAGAAAAAAAGGAAGATGAAGTGAAAAGAAAAGATGAGCAAAACGAGGTTACTCTTAACATGTCTTCAATACCTGATAAATATGAGAAATTTTCAAGAATACATAGAAGAATTTCTTCACTAGGATGTAATTGAGGGATTATATAGAAGTTTAATATAATGCCTATCTCTGAAGAGTCCAAGAATTAAACTTTCTACAATGTAAGTTAATGTCTTTCGATGCCACAGTGCCAGCATGACCATATATGAACTCTTAATGTTCTAATAGTTGATGAAAGAAGCCTGATGCACTGGATGGTCTTATTTGCTTTGCTAGAGGGTATGTGCATGCATAAAATAAATTTTAAGTGTATTTATCATTCTTCCTTACTGCACAGATAAATGATAACCTTCAGGCACCAGAAGATCTTATTGCTTTTGCATGATTAAAGAAAGATTCAGTTATAGTCAATCTATTTGTAGTGTCATATGTTTTATTATATCCCATTTCTCTGAAAATTGGCATTTCCTATAGGATATACTTGTGGCTTCAATGTGTGAAAAAATCCATAGTTTCATTGACAAGGTTATTACTTTCAAATAAGGTAGGTCACACCATCCTACCCTATCCTTCAACTCAGGGAACTCATGAGTTACTGGAGTCAAAAATTATTCATTTCCAGGTGACCTAGTTTTCAGTGAGGAACCTTTTTAACTGTAACTAGGAAACTCACACCTTTTGGGAGTTCCTTCTATGAGACCAATCTGTTATTGGGGCTGTCTTCTGATAAAGTTCTTTGATTTTATGAGGATCAAAGGTGAGGAGGTAACAAGAAGGAGTTTAAGCCTACAAAGGACTGTGAGTCAAATAACTTATTACTCACTGGTACATAAGCTTGTGTGGTTTCATCAACCCTCAGTCCCATGGGCACATATTGACTGTAGATTGAATGTAAAGTGGGTTGTATAACTCTGTTAAGAATCCAGATCTCCTAGATTGCTTCCCTTATATTTGATTGTTACAGCTGGGTAGATTCACAGGGAACTACTGAGTGGGAGAGGAACCTTAGAAGTGGGCAATCAGGGGACTTCTGGTTAAGATGGAGGCAGAGTGAGGAGCAGCTGCTCAATCTATCCTAACCAAAGCATACAGGACTCCTCAAGGGGACATAAAAATGAATCCAGATGGATGAAGGAACCCCACAACAGGGCACAGCATTGAAGGTACGCAGAATTGGGGCATTTCCACGCTATAAAGGGGTGAAACAGCTCTCACTAAAATGCGAGAGGAAGAAGCCCCTCCACCACCCCCCACACCACGCACAGCTCCAAGGCCAACGCACAGCTCCAAGGCCAACGCACAAGAGTGAAAGCAGGATTGGGGCAACCAGTAGTTGTCAAAAGCAGCTCCAGGGCTTGTACATGAGAGCTGCAAGACGTAGGACCCCAAGTGGCTAAAGAACAAGCATGGACTTTCCTGAGCATCTACCCAGGTGAAGGCATTGCCCTAGGCACAGACAAAGATCTCGACCTCATAGACTTTCCCAAGCTTCTGCTCGGGTGAAGGAAGTGCCCTAGGAGCAGACAAACATCTTGAGTGCACGGACTTTCCTGAGCATCTGCACAGGTGAAGGCAGTGCCCTAGGCATGGACAAAGATCTCAAGCGCAGGCTTGGACCTCAAGTGGGAACCCGGTGCAGACAGAAGCGTGGCTGTGGAAGCAGCCCTTGAGACTGCTGAAGTATCCTCGGGCAGAGGGGCAGACAGGGGACTACCAGGAGGCTTGACCCTGAGGACAAGGAGATCTGAGCCCTCGGGAGCTTAGAAAGCGCAGGCGGACCCTGAGTGTGAAGACAAAGCTGAAAAGGGGCGGGGCTAACAATGGCAAACTGAGAACCCCAGAAGAAACAGATTATCAAGAAAAATTCTGGAACACTCGACAACTTTTACACAGAGAAAATCCAGACAACAGAGGAGGACAAACAAGTATCCAAACCTTCCCAAAACAATGAAAACTGGGCACAAGCTATAGGAGAGTTCAAAAATGAGATGTTGAGGAAGATGGAAGAGATTTGGCAAGAAAATAACAGTTTAAAAGGCAGAATTTCAAAATTGGAAAGTGAGGCAAGTCAACTGAAGACCAGAAATGACCAGACTGAAAAGGAAAACCAGTCCCTAAAGGCTAGAATTGAGCAATTAGAAACCAATGATCTCTCAAGACAACAAGAACAAATAAAACAAAGTCAAAAGACTGATAAAATAGAAGGAAGCATGAAATATCTCAATGAGAAAGTGACAGACCAAGAAAACTGGTCTAGAAGAGACAATTTGAGAATCATTGGTCTTCCAGAAAAAGCAGAAATTAATAGAAACTTGGACTCCATACTAAAAGAAATTATTCAGCAAAATTGTCCTGAAGTTCTAAAACAAGAGGGCAATATAGACATTGAAAGGATCCATAGATCACCCTCTACACTAGACCCGGAAAGGGCAACACCCAGGAATATAATAGCCAAATTCAAGAGCTTTCAAATAAAAGAAAAAAATCTTACAAGAAGCCAGAAAGAGACAATTCAAATATCAAGGAGCACCAATCAGGATCACACATGATCTGACAGCCTCCATGCTAAAAGACCGCAAGGCTTGGAATACGATATTCAGAAAGGCAAGTGGGCTGGGCCTTCAGCCATGGATCAACTACTCATCAAAACTAACTATATACTTCCAGGGGAAAGTATGGGCATTTCACAAAATTGAAGATTTCCAAGTTTTTACACAAAAGAGAACAGGAGTAAATGGAAATTTTGATATAGAACCACAAAAATCAAGAGAAACATGAAAAGGTAAATAAGAAACAGAGGGGAAAAAAAGAAAACTCATAATTTTTAAAATCTGACTCTTTAAGGGCTTCAATAAGATCTAATTATCTGTATTCCTATGTGGAGAAATGCTTTGTATAATTCTCTGTAGTGAACTCTATTCACTATTATAATATTCACTATTATAGCAGCCAGAAGAATAAATCATAGGGAGAGGACAGAATACTAAATGGTTTAAGATGACATGGGGGGGTGGGAAAGAGGGGGGAATAGTAGGGGACACCAAGAAAAATCTGAGTGAATAAGAAAAATAGGATATTCTATTACACACAACGAGGGCATGGGAAGGGGAGGGGATAAACACTATTATAAGAAGGAGAAGAAGAGAGCATTAAGAGGTAATAATCAAACCTTACACTCAGTGTAATTAACCTGGAGAAGGAAGAGTAGCTTTATTATCCATTGGGATAAAAAACTCTAACTAACCCTACTGAGAAAGTCAGAAGGGATAAACCAAAGGGAGCAGGGGAGTGAGGAGGTCAAAAAAGGGAGGGGAGAAGAAGGGGGAGGGAATTCATTAGGCTTTTAAAAACAAAAAGAGGGGAATAACAAGTGAGGGGGCAGAAAGGGAAGTCACTCAAGGGAGGGGATAAGAGATACCAGCTCAAAGCAAACTACTGGTTTAAAAGAAAATACTGTAAGAAGAAGGGGTGGGTCTAGGGGAGGATGCAAAAATGTCAGTGAATGTACAACTAATAATTATAACTCAGAATGTGAATGGGATGAACTCCCTCATAAAACAGAAGCAAATACCAGAGTGGATCAGAAAGCAAAATCCTACCATATGTTGTCTACAAGAAACACATATGAGGCTGGTAGACATACACAAGTTTAAGGTTAAGGGCTTGAGCAAAATCTTTGGGGCGTCAAATGAGAAAAAGAAGGCAGGAGTGGCTACTATGATTTCTGACCAAAGTAAAGCCAAAGTAAAAATAGATATGATTAAAAAAGACAGGGAAGGTCATTACATCCTGATTAAAGGCAGTATAAACAATGAGGAAATAACACTGCTCAAAATATATATGCACCAAGTGGTATAGCATCCAAATTCCTAAAGGAGAAACTGGCAGAGCTCAAGAAGGAAATAGATAATAAAACCATAATAGTGGGAGATCTAATATTCCTCTTTCAGATCTAGATAAATCAAACCAAAAAATAAATAAGAAAGAGGTAAGAGAGGTGAATGAAGTCCTGGAAAATTTAGATTTAATAGATATGTGGAGAAAAATAAATAGGGACATAAAGGAATACACCTTCTTTTCAGCTGCACATGGTACATTCACAAAGATTGACCATGTAATAGGGCATAGAATCATTGGAAACAAATGCAAAAGAGCAGATATAATAAATGTAAACTTCTCAGATCATAATGCAATAAAAATAATAATTAGTAATGGCACCTGGACAGGCAAATCAAAAACCAATTGGAAATTAAACAATATGATTCTCCAAAACCAATTTGTCAAAGAAGAAATTATAGAAACAATCAACAATTTCATTGAAGAGAATGACAATGATGAGACATCCTACCGAACTCTGTGCAATGCAGCTAAGGCAGTACTCAGGGGGAAATATATATCCTTGAGTGCATATATTAACAAATTAAGGAGGGCAGAGATTAATGAATTGGGTATGCAACTCAAAAAATTAGAAAGCGAGCAAATTAAAACCCCTCAGATGAAAACTAAATTAGAAATACTAAAAATTAAGGGCGAAATTAATAAAATTGAAAGTAAAAGAACTATTATAAATAAGACTAGAAGCTGGTATTTTGAAAAAACAGATAAAATAGACAAAGTACTGGTCAATCTAATAAGAAAAAGGAAAGAAGAAAACCAAATTGACAGTATTAAAAATGAAAAGGCAGACCTCACCTCTAATCAAGGGGAAATTAAGGCAATCATTAAAAACTATTTCTCTCAATTATATGGCAACATATATAACAATTTAGGAGATATAGATGAATATTTACAAAAATATAAATTGCCTAGATTAACAGCAGAAGAAATAGAATACCTAAATAATCCCATATCAGAAATAGAAATTAAACTAGCCATCAAAGAACTCCCTAAGAAAAAATCACCAGGACCTGATGGATTCACAAGTGAATTTTATCAGACATTCAAAGAGCAACTAACCCCAATACTATACAAATTATTTGATATGATAAGTAAAGAAGGAGTCCTACCAAATTCCTTTTATGACACAAATATTGTACTGATTCCAAAGCCAGGTAAAGCAAAAACAGAGAAAAGAAAACTATAGGCCAATCTCCCCAATGAACATAGATGCAAAAATCTTAAATAGAATATTATCAAAGAGACTCCATCAAGTAATTAAGAAGATCATCCACCATGATCAGGCGGGATTCATACCAGGAATGCAAGGATGGTTCAACATTAGGAAAACCATCCATATAATTGACCATATCAACAGTCTAACAAACAAAAATCACTTGATTATCTCAATAGATGCTGAAAAAGCCTTTGACAAAATACAGCATCCATTCCTATTGAAATCCCTGTAAAGTATAGGAATAGAAGGACCTTTTCTAAAAATAATAAACAGTATATACCTAAAACCATCAACAAGCATCATATGCAATGGGGACAAATTAGAAGCCTTTCCAATAAGATCAGGAGTGAAAAAAGGATGCCCATTATCACCTCTATTATTCAACATAGTACTAGAAACACTAGTAGTAACAATTAGAGGAGAAAAAGAAATTGAAGGTATCAAAATAGGCAATGAGGAGACTAATCTATCACTCTTTGCAGATGATGTGATGGTCTACTTAAAAAATCCTAGAGAATCAACTAAGAAGCTGGTAGAAATAATCAACAACTTTAGCAAAGTTGCAGGATACAAAATAAATGCACATAAATCATCAGCATTTCTATGCATTTCCAACACATCAGAGCAGCAAGAGGTAGAAAGAGAAACACCATTTAAAATCACCCTAGACAATATGAAATACTTGTGAATCTATCTACCAAAATAAACACAGCAATTATATGACAATAACTACAAAACACTTTCCAAACAAATAAAACTGGATCTCAGCAATTGGAAAGCCATTAATTGTTCATGGGGAGGATGAGCTAACATAATAAAAATGACTATTCTACCCAAATTAATTCATCTATTTAGTGCCATACCTATCAAACTACCAAAAAACTTCTTTACTGAATTAGGAAAAACTATAACAAACTTCATATGGAACAAGAAAAGATCAAGAATATGAAGGGAAATAATGGAAAAAAATGCAAAGGAAGGGGGCCTAGCAGTACCAGATATTAAACTATACTATAAAGGAGCAGTCTTTAAAACAATATGGTACTGGCTCAGAGATAGAAGGGAGGATCAGTGGAATAGACTTGAGGTTAATGACATCAGCAAGACAGTATATGATAAACCCAAAGAGCCCAACTTTGGGGACATGAATCCACTATTTGACAAAAACTGCTGGGAAATTTGGAAAACAATATGGGAGAAATTAGGTTTAGATCAACATCTCACACCCTACATCAAGATAAATTCAGAATGGGTGAATGACTTGAATATAAAGAGGGAAACTATAAATAAGTTAAGTGAACACAAAATAGTATACTTGTCAGATCTCTGGGAAAGGAAAAGTTTTAAAACCAAGCAAGAGTCAGAGAAAATTACAAAATGTAAATTAAATGGTTTTGATTATGTTAAACTAAAAAGCTTTTGTACAAACAAAAACAATGCAGTAAAAATCAGAAGGGAAACAACAAATTGGGAAAAATCTTTATAACAGCAAACTCTGACAGAGGTCTAATTACTCAATTATACAAGGAGTTAAAGCAATTGTATAAAAAATCAAGCCATTCTCCAATTGATAAATGTGCAATAGACATGAATAGGCAATTTTCAGGTAAAGAAATCAAAAGTATCAATAAGCACATGAGAAAGTGTTCTAAATCTCTAATAATTAGAGAAATGCAAATCAAAACAACTCTGATGTACCACCTCATACCTAGCAGATTGGCTAAAATGAAAGAAAGGGAGAGTAATGAATGCTGGAGGGGATGTGGCAAAATTGGGACATTAATGCATTGCTGGTGGAGTTGTGAACTGATCCAACCATTCTGGCTGGCAATTTGGAACTATGCTCAAAGGGCTATAAAAGAGTGCCTGCCCTTTGATCCAGCCATAGCATTGTTGCATTTGTACCCCAAAGACATCATAGATAAACAGACTTGTACGAAAATATTTATAGCTGTGCTTTTTGTGATGGCAAAGAACTGGAAAAGGAGGGTATGTCCTTCAATTGGGGAATGGCTGAACAAATTGTGGTATATGCTGGTGATGGAATACTATTGTGTTAAAAGGAATAATAAACTGGAGGAGTTCCAGGTGAACTTGAAAGACCTCCAGGAACTGATACAGAGCGAAAGGAGCAGAGCCAGAAGAACACTGTACACAGAGACTGATATACTACGGTAAAATTTTAATACAATGGACTTCTGTACCAGCAGAAAGCAATGACACAGGTCAGCTGTGAGGAATTTATGGTAAAGAATGCTACCCACATTCAGAGGAAGAACTACAGGAGAGGAAACATATAAGAAAAAGAAATGCTTGAAAGCATGGGTTGAGGGGGACATGATTGGGGATGTGGACTCCAATCTACCACACCAATGCAAATATCAACAATTTGGAAATAGGTCTTGAACAAGGACACATGTTAAAACCAGTGGACATGTGCATCGGCTATGGGTGGGGGGACAGTGGGGGGTGAAGGGGAAAGTAGGAGCTTAAATCATGTAACCATATTAAAAATGAATATTAATAAATAATTTAAAAAAAAAAGAAGTGGGCAATCGTCATTTGGACTACAACTCCCTATATGGCCACTGTCATTATTAAAGTTTGCCTAATTTAAGACAACTGGATTAGATGAAATTTGCTAAATTGATAGTTTACTAATATTGTCTTCCTACCCCTAAATGTGCCTGACCAAATCAGCTGTTAAGTAAATAGAAATGTCCTAGTATATAAAGTGGTCAACAACAAGTCTTATATATATCCACTTCTGTCAGCTAGGGTCTAGCAACAGGATAATTCTCATAGATCCTTTTGTAAATAAACCCCTTAGTATAAGATCTAAGCTGGATTGATCTAGACTGAATTCTGTTCTATAGCAAACAGTATTACTGGAAAGTTCCAGGTTATGTTGATTATTTAGAATGCTTCCAATATTCATATTTAGACATTTGTATAGCCTAGAGAACAAATTTGCTCACAAGCCTACTGGCACATTATTTAAAAACAACAATTCACATTTACTCAATAATTAACAATTTACATATAGTACTTTCCCACAAAATTTTTATGAAGTAGATAGTGCAAATACTTTATTATTCTTATTTTTACATGTATGGAGTTTTTGAGATATTTCCTTGGCCAAAATACAGCATCAAAGTCAGGGTCATTGTCGTTGATTTGCTGCTGACAAATATACACAATAAAGTCAGGAATGTATCCCCAGAGAACAGAGGTTGGTGATGTGATCTCTACAACTTAGTTTTTGTTTTGCATGGCAAGCTAGAGAGTATCCTGGGAAATGAGATAGGCTTCATGACTTACTTGACTCTCATAAAAATTCCTTAGTAGAACTTTCTAAGTTGGCATTGGGGTGAGGAAGGAGATCTAAACACAAGAAATCCCCACAAACAATACTTACAAGGAATTTCTTATTGTAAGTCAAATACCTGTCCACACAATGTATTGAGATTTAGTTCCAAACTCAGTGAGTTAAAAGACTTTTTTTAGCCTAACGATATTTTGCCTGCTTTTCATTCATTTTTCCTTAACTTAGTATGATGACTTATTGCTCAGTTTGACTAAAAAGGTACCTTTATATATGAGAAGCTAATTAATGAAGCGAGGCTCATAAAAATCATAATGGCCAAGGGTAACCTTGAAGACATGAAGTCTAGGTAGGGAAACTGGTAGTCAACTAACTAGTAGAGATTCCTATCAGAGACAATATTATGCTCATTGGAATGTAGAGTCATGCCCAAGAAAAAGGATAAGACTATTCAATGCTGAGTAGCATGATAACATCTTTTTAGAGCCAGCTTGCAATATCAGAGGTTTGAATTTCTTTGATCATACTTTTTCTCTCTGAATACCCTTCCATGTCAATACCTGGTCCCATGAATTCCTGCCATATGATTCTTCAATGCTTTTCCTTGACTACACATTTTCCTTAGGTATATGTCCATGATATGTGGTTCCTTGTAATGAGTGTTCTTATGAATGTGTCATGTATCCTTCATATACCATCCATTGTTATACAGGATTTCTCTGCGTGTGTCTTTCCCCAAATATAAGCAACAGCATATCTCATGTCCACATGGAAGCAATCTTCTCTTATCACCATATTTGCTATTACTTTATTCAATGTCTTCTGTAAAGGAAATATCTTAATTGGGATTACTAAGTTTTGATTTTGTGTGGAACCTGACTGATTGAGTGCCTTGACCTGAAGGGTTGGTTTTTTTTCCCTAGGGGGCCAATATAGTAGAGGAGATTCCTTGGTGGGGCCACATTTAGATTAATAACCTGATGACCTGAGAGTGAAATAGTTGCCCACAGTCATGTTGTAGCCCAAGGTGATATAGCTAGAATGGCTGCTCTGCCTCATTTTCACTATATGGAACAAGATACCCATTCTGGAGAAATTTATCTCCTCCTATTTCATTACCATGCTTCTACAAGAACTCAAACCTTTCCTGATAACATCTCCTCCAACTCCCTGTCCTCTTTGATTAGAGGTCTGGAGGGTGGAGGACTAAAATCCTTCCAAAGCTTTGCTTTATAGTGGGCAGAAACTGGACTTTTTGGTTCATACCACTCTGCATATGTTGTTTGACCTGATTTCAACTCCACAGAAACAGATGGCCTTATGCCAAGTACCCCCTGGTCTCTTCTCCCACAACACAAAACCCATCCCTCTTTTCCTCCCTCCTTTTGTATGTTAATTACTCCTGTTATATTATTAGTTCCTTTTGAGGAGAAGAAGAGTTAAAATGGCAGCTTAGAAACAGCAAAAATCAATTCCTCTGTGTATACCCTTCCAAACTAATAAAAAACAAAGTGCTTCAAGGGGGACAGAAAACAAATTCCAACAAGACAGAGCTGTAGGACCCTCCTGCTTAATTCAACTTAAAGAGATACTCAGAGAAGGTTGAATTCTCAAGTATAAGGAAAAGAAAGAAGGAAAGTCCCAATGCCATTCTCCCACCTACTGTGCTGAGACTCAGGCAGAAGGTGGGATCCCAGGACAAGGGTTCCAGCCAGGAGAGAGTACCTTGCTACCACAACTACAGGAAGCTCAGGGCTCTGTCCACAGCTGGGAAGGATGTAGCTAATGGAGAGAAGCAGAGGAGAGGGCAGGTTAGTCACAGTTTTCAGTCACCACACCTCCATCTTAGGCCTCTGCAACAAGAAGTTTTGGCCTCAGAGCACATTCGGCTTTGCAGATCAGCTCAATTGGCCTAATCCAGTATACCAGCAGCACATAAAAGAAGCCTCTAGAGGGCAGAAAAGCTCAAACTCACAGAGCCAGCAAACAACCAAAAGAGAAAGTATATAGCCCATAAGGAGGGGGGGAAAGAAAAATTATGAGTAAATAATAGAAGAAGAAAAAAGAAACTATGATTGAAAACTACTATTTAGAAAAACAACAAAGAACAGATGGAACAGAGGCAGAACAAGAAACATTAAGAAACACCTCAGAAACTCTAGTAAAATGGATTTAGGTTCTTGAAGAGCTCAAAAAATAACCCAGACTGAAGAACACTTGAAAAGAACTTAAAAAGCAAAATAGGTCATCTGGAAACAAATGCACATGAACTAAAACAGGAAAATAGTGTTTTGAAAACCTGAATTGACCAGTTAGAAAATGAGGCAAAAAATTAAAAGACAAAGAGAATGAGTTACAAAGAAAAATAGTTCAAAAGTAAAAGGAGGATTAAAAAGTCATGGGCAAAATCTGGTCTTTAAAAATTACAATTGAACAACTAGAAGCTAATATTTCACAAGGCATCAATATTTTCTTAAACAAAATCAAAAGAATGAATAATCAAAGAAAATCTGAATCACTTTAACAGAAAAACCACAGATATGGAAAATAGATCCAGGAGAGACAATTAAGATTTTTTGGACTACCTAAAGGTCATGACCAGAATAAAAAAACAAAAAAATACCTTGACATCATACTACAGGAAATTATCCAAGAGAGCTCCCCTGATATCCTTGAATAAGAGGGTAGAATAGAGATAAAGATTGAAAGAATCCACAGATCACCTCTTGCATTAAATCCCCAATTGACAACTCCTAGGAATGTTATAGCCAAGTAAGACCAAGGAGAAAATACTACAAGTAGCTAGAAAGAAACATTTCAGATATAAAGGAGTCACAGTCAGGATCACATAGGACCTGGCAACTTCTAAACTAAAGGACTGGAAAGCTTGGAATATAATATTCTGAAAGGCAAGTGAACTGGGTCTACAACCAAGAATCAACTACCCAGAAAAACTGACTATACTCTTTCAGGGGAAAGTATAGTCATTTAATAAAATAGAAGAGTTCCAAGCATTCCTCAAGAAGTGCTGGGGGATAGGAGTGGGTGGGAAACCAATAAAATGGAAGGGAGGAAGACTTTGGTGATAGGTAATATTTAAACCATGCTCTCATTGGAATTGGCTCAGAAAGAAAACAGCCAGACTCACTGAGATTGAATAGTTGGAAAATCTTAAACCTATGGAACTGTATTGCCCAGGATTCTTTTCTGTATTGCCTACAATTCCTTTTCCTTTCTGTTTACGTGCATCTTTTGCGTGATTGTATATAAGTTTTGGGTAATGCCCCTCTCTTTCTTCCACTTGAATTGAGTGGTGACTGGTCTTTGTTGCCCTAGCTCTCTCTTCCACTTGAAGTGAGTGGGGATCATTCCCTGTGTCCTCTAGCTCTCTAGTTAAATATTAATAAATCTCTCTCTCTCTCTCTCTCTCTCTCTCTCTCTCTCTCTCTCTCTCTCTCTCT